>NC_085990.1:19108686-19393686 GCF_030014385.1 Trichomycterus rosablanca
AAATCTATTATCTTTCACACTTTCTAGTGCACTATGTAGTACACATTAATGTGTTTGTGACGCGAACAGTTAGCTTAGTAGCTCAGTTAGCAGCTCCTACAAGTTCTGTTATCACCCATATCCTTTGGTATGTGCAAGAGGGTTTTTAGCTTTTTTTCTGAAATGAGTTTTTGCAACTTGGAATGTCTGCATAAACCCACAGGAATAGTGGTCCTGAGAACGGGGTCAATTCCATATTAATGCCCATTGTTTTTCAAAGAACTATCTAAAAAGCTCATGGTCTGGCGTCCATTAATTTTTGGCCATTTATTGTAGTTCTTGAGCTTCAGTAGTGATTTTTTTAACACGCTTTAACACCTTCTTTATCACAATTAAAATTCTGTTGTTTCTACATGTCTTTACAAAAGCACATCATTGCCCTGTCCAGTGAATATTCTAACCTAGCTAAAGAATGAGACTAGAATAGGCTCTGGTTCAACCACAACCCTGACTACTGTAAAGTCTTTATTAAGCCTTTATTAAGTAATGTCTACATGTTTGTGCGTCATGGTGTCCAGGGTCTTGCTGAGCTGGGATTAAACCTTGCCTCTGGTGACTGTGAGGAGTTTGGTATGCTCTTTTTATGTCCTTTTAGGTTTCTCTGGGCACTACCTCCTAAAGCAAAATAGTAGCTGGATTTACTACTTCTTAATTGCAGGCGGCACGGTGTCCTTTGGGAAAATGACTGATTCAAACAATTTTGCCATGATTGGCTATGTCTGAGGGTAGTATTTCTGCCTTGAGTCTATGACCAGGATGAAGCTGTTCATAAAATTAAAAATAATGTAATGTTTATTGGAGAGTTACTTTTGGGGATGATAAAACAGTACAGATAACAACACAGGAGCAGAAAATACTGCACAAACACTCGTTTAAAATGTTAGTTTGTTTTGTGCCACTAGAGGGAGCCAAAATCTTTTGTCTATATTTTCAACTACGGTGGAATGTATGGAATGGAATAATGATGATCATACAAACCCATTTTCAACAAAATTGGGACAGTAGAAAAATGTAAATAAAAACAATACAACAATGAGCAAATCATTTTACACTGATGGCTGCAAATTTGGCAGGCTTCTTACAATTACATCATCTATCCTGTTAATAACGTTTAATAATCATCTGAAAAACGAGGAAATCAATTATTGCAGTTGTGATAGCGGATTCTTCCATTCTTGCTTAAAGAACACTTACACTGCTCAACAGTCCTTGAGTTCCTTTTTCAATGGAAACAGGTCTGCAGACAGGCCAGTCTGGCACCTACTCTCTTATAGTGCTATTCAAGTTATTAAAGTTCATAGGGATTCAGTGTTGGTTTTCAGCTTTGATCTTAATGCAGAGATTTTACATGGGATTAGATCAACCTTACTTACTACTAACCTCTCTAATGTCTTAATTGGTCTTTTTTTTTATAAATACAAGTATATTTTCCCATAAATCTTAAATTATAGAATAGACATTCCTGTAATAAACAATAATAAACAACAATACACAGTAGTACTGTACAAAAAAAACATCACATTTCAGTACAGTACGTGTGCTGTACCGTACACCATAATACATTTCCTTCTTTTTTATAAAATGTATCTACCAAAAACAACAACTCTCATATTTCCCTATTATTTCCTTCTTTATTTCAATAGTGTTGTATTTTGTCAGTGCAATTGCACGAAAGAAAGAATACTTTACTCAGCGATTTCCTTCTTCTCTCTCACTCACTGTCTGATACACCGTGACACCTACTGGCAGGAGTATTTATAAAACACAACAATGCTTTCTCTGCAGCCTCTTTTTGGCCATTTTAATATAGAATTTAACAAAATATAAAGAAAACACCAAAAAAAAACACCGTCCGCTGTCCAAATGTTCGCTCACTGTATATATATATAGAGAGAGAGACGGATGTCACGTGTTTTGCGAATTTCGGTTTGTAATCCAAAATTTGTTCGTACGTTAAATTGAAAAAGATCGTTCGTAACCCAAAATGTCCATATGGTAAATCGTTCATAACTCAAGGGTCTACTATATTATAATCTAAAATAATATAAACAACGTTGTGCAGATCATACATACGCTGCAATTTTTCTGATTGAAATATTTACTTCAAAAACATAATACAGCTCTATCTTATTTAATGTGATGGCTGAGCCTATTCTGCGAGCACAATTTAGAAATTCATGGTTCAATATCAGTTACAGCTAGTCGTAAATCGCACTTGCTTTTGATATAGATGACAGCAGAAAATGTTCTTTTACAGAACCAAGTAGAGGCAAAATTACATCAGTTGCTTAGTTCGTTAGTTCAGAATTCTCTGCTTTGACTGACGGAAAACTGAGATAACTTTTAGCTCCACAGACAAAACGAGTCTGACTTGGCTACCGCTCTGTGGTAATAGCCAGTTTAATTAAGCCTCTGACCAGTAAGGAAAGTGAGTCACACAAAGTGTTCTGAAGGAGCTGGTGTTATTTGAAACTGCAGCATTCATTAATAACAGTAAAAATGGAGAGATGAATGAGGAGAGAAACTCAGAACGTGAACATGCTTCACTTTATACGAATCGACTCCTGACTCACGAATCGACTCACAGTAATATTGTGCACAGAACATCTCCCACTATACACCAATCAGCCATAACATTAAAACCACCTCCTTGTTTCTACACTCACTGTCCATTTTATCACCTCCACTTACCATATAGGAGCACTTTGTAGTTCTACAATTACTGACTGTAGTCCATCTGTTTCTCTGCATGCTTGTTTTAGACGGTATCACCCTGTTCTTCAATGGGCAGATTATTTATTATTATTATATTATTATTTGGGTGGTGGATAATTTTCAGCACTGCAGTGACACTGACATGGTGGTGGTGTGTTAGTGTGTGTTGTGCTGGTATGAGTGGATCAGACACACCAGCGCTGATGGAGTTTTTAAACACCTCACTGTCACTGCTGGACTGAGAATAGTCCACACACACAAAAAAAATATCCAGCCAACGGTGCCCCGTGGGCAGCGTCCTGTGACCACCGATGAAGGTCTAGAAGATGACCAACTCAAACAATAGACAAGCGAAGTCTCTGACTTTACATCTACAAGGTGGACCAACTAGGTAGGAGTGTCTAATAGAGTGGACAGTGAGTGGACACGGTATTTAAAAACTCCAGCAGTGCTGCTGTGTCTGATCCACTCATACCAGCACAATCCATGCTAACACACGACCATCATGTCATTGTCACTGCAGTGCTGAGAATGATCCACCACCTAAATAATACCTACTCTGTAGTGGTCCTGTGGGGGTCCTGACCATTGAAGAACAGGGTGAAACTGGAGAACTACAAAGTGCTTCTATATGGTAAGTGGAGCTGATCAAATTGACACTGAGTGTAGAAACAAGGAGGTGGTTTTAATGTTATGGCTGATCGGTGTATACCTCTCTTAAAGGCACACACACGTCCTAAAACAGCAGTCATTGTTTTTGTCACTGATTTATCTTCACTGTTAGCACTATTTTTAAGTTTGCTAGCCAACGGTCCTTTTTGCAGACTGAGCTGTATAACATCAAACGTGCGTGTGTGCATGGTCAGCGAGACTAATCAAATATGTCTGCTGTGGGTGAAAAATGAATTGCTTTAGTTTTAGAAGTAAAAATGTCATGTCGTAATGTCATGCCCCCTGGACAGGTACTCGCACATTAGACAATCAGCTTGTGTACAAACAAAACTCCAGCCTTACCAGCTTCCAGCGAATAATCTGGCAAGACCCGATGATTTGGTAGAACTGACTCATTTGTGTCTCTTGCATGTAACTGTGTTTTTCTGCAATTTTTGATTTGGTCAGGCCTGCCATGAGGTTTCTGAACTGAGGTGTGTCCTTCTGGCTATGTTAATGTCCCTGCCATACCGGTTATACAAGAAATGTCCCATGGCTTGCACAACATTTCACCTTTAGTGTGAAAAAAGTGCAGTGGTTTCTATTCTATGCTAATGACCTATGCCGATGGCCAAACATACTGTATGTGGACACCCCTGTTATTCATTGAGTTTGGGTAATTTGGCCACACCTGCAAACCTCGCCCCAGATGACCCAGGTGATGCTTGGTTTGCTTTTTGTTGATTGTTGATGTTTCTTTGAGTACCACCTCCCCAAAACAAGCCTATACATGGATTGAGCATTCCGAATTGCCCTGCAGTAGATGTGTCCATGGACCTTGCTTTTGACTATGAGGAATATGATGTGCCTTTTCCATGTCTATGCGGGTTTCTGGTGGGTTACAAGCAATTCACAAGCAAAGTGCTTTTAAATTGTAGTACAATTGACGTATTTCCATAACATAGTCACCAGTGTTGAGGAGATCTGCTCTGAAATGGGTTTTAGATTGCACATCTGAGAGTGGGACATGGCAACTGTAAAAAATAGACTCAGTTTTCCCCATGGAAATGATGCAGTGGAGTGCAGAAATAGCTTTTTTCTGTCAGGCAAGCTCCACGTCCTCCAGTGCTCCAGATTTGCTAAGGCTTTTTCTATACACTATATGGTCAAAGCATGTGGACACCAGTTGTAATAGCTGAGTTCAGGTGTTATAGCCACACCTATTGCTAACAGCTGCACAAGCCTTCTGTGAGCATGGATTAATGACCTCAAACCTATTTAGAATATTTGGGACAGACATCCAACATCAATGCATGAACACACAAATGCTCTTTTGACTAAACTGGCAAAATTCTCATGAGTACACTTCAAAATCTTGAAGAAAGTCCCCAGAGCTCCCAGAAAGGTTTGGTCTGTTACAGTTACAAAGGGTGTTAGGCAACTCTGTATTAATGCCTATGATTTTGGAATAGGATGTCTAACAAACTAGTAGTCAAGTGTCCACATACTTTCGTCCATATAGCCTAGTTAGTGACAAAACAAGGCATATAAATGTTAAGCTTGTAAAACAGTCATACTTGGGAAATATACAGTGACATTGTTAGCATGTCATCAGCCATAACATTAAAACCACCTCCTTGTTTCTACACTCACTGTCCATTTTATCAGCTCCACTTACCATATAGAAGCACTTTGTAGTTCTACAATTACTTACTGTAGTCCATCTGTTTCTCTACATACTTTTTTAGCCTGCTTTCACCCTGTTCTTCAATGGTCAGGACTCTCCCAGGACCACCACAGAGCAGGTATTATTTGGGTGGTGGATCATTCTCAGCACTGCAGTGACACTGACATGGTGGTGGTGTGTTAGTGTGTGTTGTGCTGGTATGAGTGGATAAGACAGCAATGCTGATGGATTTTTAAAACACCTCAATGTCACTGCTGGACTAAGAATAGTCCACCAAACAGAAATATCCAGCCAACAGCGCCCGTGGGCAGTGTCCTGTGACCACTGATGAAGGTCTAGAAGATGACCAACTCAAACATCAGCAATAGATGAGTGATCGTCTCTGACTTTACATCTACAAGGTGAACCAACTAGGTAGGAGTGTCTAAAAAAAGTGGACAGTAAGTGGACACGGTATTTAAAAACTCCAGCAGCGCTGCTGTGTCTGATCCACTCATACCAGCACAACACACACTAACACACCACCACCATGTTATTGTCACTGCAGTGCTGAGAATGATCCACCACCTAAATAATACCTGCTCTGTGGTGGTCCTGTGGGGGTCCTGACCATTGAAGAACAGGGTGAAAGCAGGCCAAAAAGGTATGTAGAGAAACAGATGGACTACAGTCAGTAATTGTAGAACTACACTCTATATGGTAAGTGGAGCTGATAAAATGGACAGTGAGTGTAGAAACAAGGAGGTGGTTTTAATGTTATGGCTGATCGGTGTATATGTATGTAAAGCAAACGTATGTCATGGCAGTCTTGGATTTTTAATGATTTATGCAACTGCTGTTTTCGGACTTAAAGACTGGAACTTTTAGACAAAATCTTTCAAAAATATGAGTGGAGGGTTGGTGAAGGAATAAGGTCAGACAGAAAACCCAAACTAACACCAGAATACATTTTAACCAGATGGTCAGATGTAATCCATGATTCACCAGAAAGCAGGTCTGACATAAACTAAAACATTCCCCAGTCAACCAAGCTTTCCGTTGACATAGTCATGCTTTACTGTGCCAACTTTAAAGCAGTGACCTTTTTGCATAACAGCCCACAGTGATAAGAAGCTTGCTTGACTGTGGACAAATTTGTAAAAGTTTTTTTTTTGGACAAATAGATATGTTGTTTAATAAAACATGTTCCTTACAAGTGTTTTAAACTTTTAATTTAATTGATGATTCATTAAACAGGCAATTTTGTGTATAATTTGTGTATGGACCTTTTTGCACTTAAAAGCAACAATTCTCCAAAAGGTCACCATATGTTGTCACAGTATTAATTATCTTCACAGAAACTAAAGTTCTAACACAATATCATGAGAATTAGCTTTATTTAATTGTTCTCTACCCATTACATTTTACAGTTATAACATGCTTTTGGGAATTTGCACTCCTGGAATCCAACAAACCTGCCAAAAGTTAATGTGTGATTCATTACACCAAACAATGCATTTTGGTGCACCAAACAA
The DNA here is from genome assembly GCF_030014385.1 of Trichomycterus rosablanca. NCBI lineage: Eukaryota > Metazoa > Chordata > Actinopteri > Siluriformes > Trichomycteridae > Trichomycterus > Trichomycterus rosablanca. Next base: position 19,115,293 of record NC_085990.1, read on the forward strand.
TGCAGAGTCCAATGATGGTGCATTTTATACCACATCAGCAGACGCATAGCATCGTTCATTATGACCACACCCTTGTGCTCATCCATGAAAACCCAATCCATGAAGCTACCAATAACAAGAATGCAAGAATTCTGTTTAGGTTGCAAATGAATATACCTAGATATAGATTTTTATGCACTGCCCACTTCAAGTTTCTCAGCTCTTCTATATACAGTGGTACCTTGAAACTCAACGTCAATTGGTTTTGGGAGTGCTGTTGAGTTTAAAAGGCATTAAGTTTTGGTTCAACAACGGTTTCACCAAAAGATATATTAATCAGTAACAACGTCATTTTGGATGTTATGAAGAGCAACAGCAGCAAAAAGAAACGAGTAAAGAAGTATTGTCAAAGAAGGATGTGTGGCTTTTATTGTCTTGACTCTGCTTGAATGGGTAGACAAGAGCTGGGATGTGAGTTTACAGGAACTCTTTCTGGATCCAATGTGCAAGGCCACCATGACAATATGATCATGGAGAGCTATGTGCGAAAGAAGGGAAAAGCTGTTGTCCACTTGAGCACCCATCATGATGGCACATCAGTGGATGTCAATAGTGTAAAGAAGAAACCAGAGGTCATCCAGTACCATACCTTGGCAGCATCCAACATATTGTACCAGAGCCCCATGGGCCACCTCCGTGTTTTCCACTTCCAACATGCGAACCATCTGATCATCCAGTACTATAACAATACAAAAGGTGGACAGAATGGATCAGATGGTTCGCACCTTGTAAGCGGAGAACACGGGGGTGGCCCATGGGGCTCTGGTACAATATGTTGGATGCTGCCACGCACAATGCCTTCATTATCTTCACTAACACTAACTAACACCCTGATTGCATGAGATCACTAGCTTGTGTTCCCAGTGCACCAATTTGTGCTGTATCTATATGATCTCATCAGTTTTACGTTCAGTCACATTCACCAATCTTCACTACAGTTCAATATCAGTGTTAATTTGAATAAATATATTATTACAGTGTGTTTTCATTTTATTTAATCACACTTGCAGACATGGGTCATTTTCGACCCATGTGTGTAAAGCTGATGTAGTAATACAAAAACAATTTTTTGTTCATGAAGTAAATAAATAAAAATTTAAATAATGATTGAAGATAATCAAAAACAAGATAAACACTTGGAACAATAAATGGTGAAATAAATAGATTTCAAAATATATACCAAAAAGATACTCAGCAATACATGAAATAACATAGGAAATGAATATGGGTCGTTTTCGACCCATGTTGTGCATTAGAAGGGGTTTGCTTAGCTTGTGCATCAAAGGGTTAAGCACAGTTATCCAGTACTAAGGTGAAACACAAAAACATTCTAATTTGTCAGAAGATTTAGCTAAACAGCTAATATTAGCCAGTTGGCTTTGTAAACCAAGCGTTGATTTTAGGTGCTGTGTATCATCTCTCATTAAGCATGTTAGTGCTTACCGCTTGTTTCCTTATTCCCAGTGTTAAAGCCCTGATCTGACTAAAAACCTGCCATTTATTTTTTTTACTGTTTCACCGTTTACTGATTTAGTGATTTAATTAGCTGTAATAGAGTCAAAATATCTATATTTTCTCCTATTTGTGCTAAAATGCTATTATATTAAACAATTCCAAATCATCCAAATACTAAGTCCTAAGTACACACAAAGTTGACCCTACATTCAGACTAGCAAAATAGAGTCATGCCCTTTGGATATTTAACATTAAATTAGGATTTTCTTGATTTTTTGCAAATTAGGCATGACACGATACAGTGACAAATCCGAGTAACTGGCTTCAGTACCTCACATGAACTAAAGGTATGGCGGGTTTGTCTGATTTCAGTCTCTCACTAAGTATTGCTTCTATTTTGTGGTCTTTTGGGTGTGCAAAAAAAAAAAAAATATATATAACTGCTGTACTGGGTTTTAAAAAGACATTAAATACATTTTAGAACAATAGTAACATAGTGGTATGCATTTCCTGGTCCCGTGCCCACACCAAACAAAAACAGCAGGGACTTTCTACCTGCCCAATAGAAAGAATCCATTGTTGACTTCTGGTGTTAATTTACGGTTGGAATTTTTTTGGCAAACTGCTTCTCCTGTCTTTTGCAACCTAAGCTAACTCAACACATATAAATAATAAAAGGTACAAATGTAAAATACTTGTTCATCTAATCCATCTGTCAGTACTGTAAATGTATGATAATTCTACATTTGTATGAAATCTGCGATCAGGTTGAGTAATATTGTATCGAATCTTATCTTTTACACTGGCAAAGTTAGAGATTCTGCCAATTTAGAGTTACTGTTATGCTATACAAGGTACAGTGGACCCTTGGGTTACGAACGGTTTACCATACGAACATTTTGGGTTTCGAACGATCTTTTTCAACTTAACGTATGTGCAAATTTCGGATTACGAACTGAAATTCGGGAAACACAAGATGTCACGAACAAGTTAACTCCTACCGTCTCTTTCTCTATATACAGTATATACAGTGAGCAGACAGCAGACGTTTTTTTCGGTGTTTTCTTTATATTTTGTAAAATTTGATATTAAAATGGCCTCAAAGAAGGTGCAGAGGAAGCGTAGTGCTAAGAAAATGAACCTATTACTTTTGTTGTTGTATAATTACTCCTGCCAGTAGCTGTCACTGTGTATCAGACAGAGGGGACAGTGAGTGAGAGAGAAGAAGGAATTCGCTAAGTAAAGTATTCTTTCTTTTGTGCAATTACACCTACAAAATATAATACTATTGAAATAAAGAAGGAAATAATAGAGAAATATGAGAGTTATTGTTGTTTCTGCTAAATACATTTTATAAAAAAGAAGGAAATGTATTATGATGTATAGTAAAGCACACGTACTGTACTGAAATGTGATGTGTGTTTTGTGTACAGTACTACTGGGTATTGTTGTTTATTATTGTTTATTACGAGAATGTCTATTCTATAATTTAAGATTTAAAGGAAAATATACTAATAACAATAAAGACAATTTAAGACATTAGAAAGGTTAGGTAAGGGGGTGGTTTGGGAGGTCTGGCACGGATTAATTTCATTTACATTATTTCTTATGGGAAAAATAGATTTAACTAACGAACATTTTGACTTAAGAACAGCCCTTCGGAACCAATTAAATTCGTAAGTCAAGGGTCTACTGTACTTTCTTTTTAGGGCTCAACACTGTCAAGAAGCTTAGCTATTGTTAGGGGGCTCATGGCAGTTGACAAAGACCATTTTCTATATACTGTTTAAGCAATTTTATTATCATATTATTTTAAACAGCTGAAATATCTACGGTGTTCTTGTGCTTGTATACTCTTATAAACATAAATCTAACTAAGTGTGATTTTAAGACATTGTTTAGATTTCTTACATAGTTTTTTGTCTGCAGGTTTTACCTATTCCTTTTTACATCTGGTTTGTCCAGTTTAGCCGTCTGCACTGCCATGTAAAAATATGTACTCTTTTAAATAACACACAGAACTAAAACATTTCCAATTCCAATTTTGCTAATTAACACATTAATGGTCTCACCAAGAAAATAATGTTTAAAAAAATTTTCTTTGCATTTCTATACCAACAACAAGCAATTAACATTGTTTTTACTAGTGAACACAGTATTTTTTAATGAGCCTCTACCAAACACTTGAGATGATCACCAAAATAATGCAACTTTCAGCAGCTAGATTGAAGTTGATATAAAGGTTAGAGAGGCTGTTTTCTTAAAACTGTCTACCAATATATATACTGTATATAGTGCCCGATTGCGTCATGCTTCCTCTCCACCAATGCAGATCCCAGCTCTGATTGAGGAGAACGAAGCTAACCCACGCCCCCTCTGACACGTGGGCAGCAGCCGTATGCATTTTGTCACCTACTCTTTGACGAGTGCAATGCAGATCAGCACTGTGTACGGAGAGATACACCCTGACAGCACTCTTTTTCCCGTGTCTGTGCAGGCGCCATCAATCAGCCAGCAGAGGTCGTAATTGCATTAGTAATGAGAGAGTCCCTATCCGGCTTTTTTTTTTATTATCCCACCCCTATCTGAACAACAGGCCAATCGTTGTCCATGTGACTACTCAGCCTAGCCGATAGGCAGTGCTGAGATTCGATACGATGTATTCGAGATCCCAGCTCTGGTTTTCAGCATGTGTTTTACCGCTGCGCCACCTGAGCGGCCCGTCTACCAATATTTTTGAGTTTAACGCGTTAATCAAGCAGGAGATACGGCCCAAATAAGAATATTTAAATACAGCTTATTTTTATCCAAGTATTTAGACTCAAAGTAAGCTTAACCAAATGGTAGAGCAGACCATTAAATGGTTAATGAAAAGCTCAAAGATAAATTTTGATTCCTAAAAATCAATTTACGATAAGCATGTGCTAACTATGCAGAATCATCAACATAAAAGTACACATTCATCAACATAAGTCTGCACTGATACAGATCATCGTTACTATGTAGTATTGTAGTATATTAATGTGTATTAAAATAACAATGATTGTAATGGCTGGTACTATACAGTTGGTTATAGGGTTGCCAACTGTCCCGTAAAAAACGGAATCGTTCCTTATTTGAAAACTAAACGTCGCGTTCCGTATTGAACTGATACGGGACGCACTTTGTTCCGTAGTTTTATCAATGGGAGAGAAATGCTGCAGATTAGACTGAGACAGGGCAAATGTATGTATGAAACAGAAGGAAACTGCTGCTACAGTGGTAATTAGAAAGCATTTGGTTATTATTTTAAGTAGTGTTCACTTTTAGTCTTAGTAACGGCGTGTGTGCGCAGGCATATCAGCATAACAACCTATTTAATACACCGTTGTTTGAGTAGCGCAGTGGGCAGAGCGCAAAAATTTTCCGGCTTAGGGCGAAACTAAAGTAACACAAGCAGGGCCGACACTATGGGGGCGCTTGCCCCCCCCCCCCCCCCCAGATTTTCTCACTGCCCCCCTAAGCAACGCAGTCCAGAACCGGGGCTGCATGTCAATGTAAAGATGGATTATGTAAAAATGTTCTTTGCATTATTGAGAAACCTATGACGGTGAAACCTATGACGGTGTAAGACCCGTTATATTTTTTATACCGCCTACCCGCTCCCGCTCAGGTAAACACCTGACATCCCACCCCCCCACCCTATGCCCTCCGCCAACCCGCCAGCCCAGGGTGTTCCTTATTTCCAGTTCTGAAAGTTGGCAACCCTAGTTGGTTATACAGTAAAATGTTATTTAAAATGCCTTCATGTTCAAGATAGTCTTTAATATGTACTGCAGCAGCATGTCATTTCAAATATTTTTGATCTTTCAATAGTCTATACTGCGTAGTACAGTAGTATGAGTTGTGTGCACAGTGCACAACCATATTGCTGTATAGCTTCTTGTACATGGCTCAGCCGTCGCCTTGGTTACCGTTGACGTCACCGCGCGCGGTTTGGGCTCTGCCCCTGCAGCCGGTGTGATTGGAGGGAAACCCCGTGCTCGAGAGCCACCGAGCCCCGCGAGAATCAGCTGTGAGTGAGCCGCAGTTAGCTAGCTAGTGCCTGACAAGAGCATCCTCATCCATCTCTCTCATCCAGGTAGGTCTTCCATTATTATCCACCTAGTTTATTGTTTTCCTTTAGTTTTTTCCTTACATTTATGCCATAATGGTTATGAAGTAACTGGTATCATAATACCAGTGGTATGAATAAACAACAGTAGCTCGTGGGCAAGTAGCTAGCGGAGTATAGCTATTAGACGTGGGCTGCGTCTCAAACCGCACTACCGTACTAACTAGCATGTCTTAATAGCAACCACGCGACTTTGATTTGACATACTATTTAGTAATGAAGGGTGCGTTTTCAGGCTTAGACAATTAATACTAGCGTACTAAATACTATGCCTGAATAGTAACCGCACAGTTAGTGGTGCGTTGATTTTGACGTATTGTTTCGTACTGGAGTGTGTTTTTCCAGGCGTTGCTGACCACGTACTGTTTTACGAAACCGTGTGTTATATAAGTACATCTCCTAATGGCTAGCTTGGTTAGGATTGATACTGACCGTAAATAAATAATTGGCTGACAGGCCTCCATGCTCCCTGACAATCCGTTATAATTCATCCAGTGTAACAGTGTGGTTTATTTTCAGTTCGTTGATTTAATGTCAGACATCTAAGTAATGTAGCTGGATTCAAAATGCAATAATTTATGTCGATTAAAGTGGTCCAGATTGAGCAGGAAAATGGACGAGGCGGGCAGGAGCGAACATGTCAAACCGATCGCCCACTGCCAACAGCTCCCACTCAGAAGTGCCAATTAAAGCATCCATAATCTCTTCTAATCGCTCACCTTTCCAAATGCACTGATCATCTACTGCATTTTAGCATTAATGATGTAAAGAGTATAGAAATGTGCACGTTAAGTGTAGATGCTCGTGAATGTTGCTATTCTTAGTAAGCGCTTTCAGTCAGGCTAATTCAATACAATGCTTGATGTTTCAAAGCTAAGCTTGTTAAGATCACATTCATGTACGCCTTGTCTCTGTATTATTAAGCTTTTAACTCGTATGTGAGTGTTAATCTTGTGCTAGTGGTGTAAAGCTTGAAAACGATTAGTGGGCCTGAAGGTGTTCTTGCTTGGGGAAGAACTGGGTGTGGTGGGGAATAAAAGCACATCCGCATTTTTCCTCATGTGCTTGTGCCGCCAGTGTAAATTTGATGTGGGTAAACGCTTTAAAATGAAATATTCCGTTCATAGGATCTTTTCTTCATACATTTGTGGACACAATTCAGCTTAACTTTAACGATGTTTCGTACATCAGCTGTAGGCGATAGTGTGTATTCCGGTAGTGCAATTTGTATTCATTATATTTACAGTTATAGATACAAATAAATAAAGATAAACCGTGATCGCAAATTTCACCAGTTTTTGTCCTTGAAGTGGAAAAAACAAGGACACCAGACTTCAAAAATAGATGTATATTCTGTTTATGTATTACAGTTGTATGTGGTCTGGGTACTGCTGTGGCTTTAGATAGCCTGAACTATGTAATATACTACTATGTTATTTAAACACAGCCATAGCTTCTGTATTGTGGTTTGGACACAGCCATAGCCTCTGTATTGGATAGCTCGTTCTATGTGGTCCAGTAGCTTGTGATTTGGACACGGCCATAGCTTGTACTATTGTGGTACAATAGTCTGTGGTTTGGACACAGCCAGAGCTGGTACTATTGTGGTACAGTAATTTGTAGTTTGGACACAGCCATAGCTTCAGTATTGGACAGCTCCTACTATGTAGTACAGTAGTTTGTGGTTTGGACACAGCCATAGCTTCTGTATTGGACAGCTTGTACTATGTAGTACAGTAGTTTGTGGTTTGAACACAGCCATAACCTCTGTATTGGACAGCTTGTACTATGTAGTAAAGTAGTTTGTGGTTTGGACACAGCCATAGCCTCTGTATTGTAGATTGGACAGAGCCATAGCTTCTGCATTGGACAGCTTGTACTGTGTAGTACAGTATTTTGTGGTTTGGACACAGCCATAGCCTCTGTATTGGATAGCTCATACTATGTAGTACAGTAGTTTGGACACACTCGTAGCTTATGCATTGGACAGTTCATACTATGTAGTACAGTAATTTGAAGTTTGGACACAGCCATAGCTTTTGTATTGGATAGCACATACTAGGTAGTACAATAGTTTGTAGTTTTGAAACAGCCATAGCTTCTGTATTGGACAGCTAGTACTATGTAGTACAGTAGTTTGTGGTTTGGACACAGCCATAGCCTCTGTATTGTGGATTGGACAGAGCCATAGCTTCTGCATTGGACAGCTTGTACTGTGTAGTACAGTATTTTGTGGTTTGGACAAAGCCATAGCCTCTGTATTGGATAGCTCATACTATGTAGTACAGTAGTTTGGACACACTCGTAGCTTATGCATTGGACAGTTCATACTATGTAGTACAGTAATTTGAAGTTTGGACACAGCCATAGCTTCTGTATTGGATAGCACATACTAGGTAGTACAATAGTTTGTGGTTTTGAAACAGCCATAGCTTCTGTATTGGACAGCTCATACTATGTAGTACAGTAGTTTGAAGTTTGGACACAGCCATAGCTTTTGTATTGGATAGCACATACTAGGTAGTACAATAGTTTGTGGTTTTGAAACAGCCATAGCTTCTGTATTGGACAGCTTGTACTATGTAGTACAGTAGTTTGTGATTTGGACACAGCCATAGCTTCTGTATTGGACAGCTTGTACTATGTAGTACAGTAGTTTGTGGTTTGGACACAGCCATAGCTTCTGCATTGGACAGCTAGTACTATGTAGTACAGTAGTTTGTGGTTTGGACACAGCCATAGCTTCTGCATTGGACAGCTTGTACTGTGTAGTACAGTATTTTGTGGTTTGGACACAGCCATAGCTTCTGTATTGGATAGCTCATACTACGTAGTACTGTAGTTTGTGGTTTGGACACAGCCATAGCCTCTGTATTGTGGATTGGACAGAGCCATAGCTTCTGCATTGGACAGCTTGTACTGTGTAGTACAGTATTTTGTGGTTTGGACACAGCCATAGCTTTTGTATTGGATAGCACATACTAGGTAGTACAATAGTTTTGACACACTCATAGCTTCTGCATTGGACAGCTCATACTATGTAGTACAGTAGTTTGTAGTTTGGACACAGCCATAGCTTCTGTATTGGACAGCTCATACTATGTGGTCCAGTAGTTTGTGGTTTGGACACAGCCATAGCTTGTACTATTGTTGTACTTTAGTTTGTGGTTTGGAAACAGCCAAAGCTTCTGTATTGGACAGCTCATACTATGTAGTACAGTAGTTTGGACACACTCATAGCTTATGCATTGGGCAGCTCATACTATGTAGTACAGTAATTTGTAGTTTGGACACAGCCATAGCTTTTGTATTGGACAGCTCATACTATGTAGTACAGTAGTTTGGGGTTTGGACACAGCCATAGCTTCTGTATTGGACAGCTCGTACTATGTAGTACATTAGTTTGTAGTTTGGACACAGCCATAGCTTCTGTATTGGACAGCTCATACTATGTAGTACAGTAGTTTGTAGTTTGGACACAGCCATAGCTTCTGTATTGGACAGCTCATACTATGTAGTACAGTAGTTTGGACACACTCATAGCTTATGCACTGGGCAGCTCATACTATGTAGTACAGTAGTTTGAAGTTTGGACACAGCCATAGCTTCTGTATTAGACAGCTCGTACTATGTGGTCCAGTAGATTGTGGTTTGGACACAGCCATAGCTTGTACTATTGTTGTACGGTAGTTTGTGGTTTAGGCACAGCCATAGCTCATGCATTGGACAGCTCGTACTATGTAGAACAGTTTGTGATTTGGACACAGCCATAGCTTATGCATTGGACAGCTTGTACTATGTAGTACAGTAGTTTGTGGTTTGGACACAGCCATAGCTTCTGTATTGGATAGCTCATACTATGTAGTACAGTAGTTTGTGGTTTTGACGCAGCCATAGCTTTTGTATTGGATAGCCCGTATTATGAGGCACAGAAGTTTTTGGTTTGGACACAGCCATAGCTTGTACTATTGTAATACTGTATTTTGTGGTTTGGAGAAAGCCATAGTTTCTGTATTGAACAGCTCGTACCATGTAGTATAGTAGTTTGGGCACAGGTGTAGTTTTTTTATTGAATAGCTTGTACTATGTAGTACAGTAGTTTGGATACAGCTGTAGCTTATGCATTGGACAGCTCGTACTATGTAGTACATTCGTATGTGGTTTGGACACAGCCATAGCTTCTATATTGGATAGCTCATACTATGTAGTACAGTAGTTTGTGGTTTGGACACAGCCATAGCTTCTATATTGGATAGCTCGTACTATGTAGTACAGCAGTTTGAGGTTTGGACACAGCCATAGCTTCTTTATTGGATAGCTGATACTATGTAGTACAGTTGTTTGTGGGTTAGGCACAGCCATAGCCTCTGTATTGGACAGCTCATACTATGTAGTACAGTAGTTTATGGTTTGGACACAGCCATAGCTTCTGTATTGGACAGCTCATACTATGTAGTACAGTAGTTTGTGTTTTGGACACAGCCATAGCTTCTGTATTGGACGGCTCATACTATGTAGTACAGTAGTTTGTAGTTTGGACACAGCCATAGCTTCTGTATTGGACAGCTCATACTATGTAGTACTATAGTTTGTGGTTTGGACACAGCCATAGCTTCTGTATTGGACAGCTCATTCTATGTAGTACTATAGTTTGTGGTTTGGACACAGCCATAGCTTCTATATTGGATAGCTCATACTATGTAGTACAGTAGTTTGTGGTTTGGACACAGCCATAGCTTCTATATTGGATAGCTCGTACTATGTAGTACAGCAGTTTGAGGTTTGGACACAGCCATAGCTTCTGTATTGGATAGCTGATACTATGTAGTACAGTTGTTTGTGGGTTAGGCACAGCCATAGCCTCTGTATTGGACAGCTCATACTATGTAGTACAGTAGTTTATGGTTTGGACACAGCCATAGCTTCTGTATTGGACAGCTCATACTATGTAGTACAGTAGTTTGTGTTTTGGACACAGCCATAGCTTCTGTATTGGACAGCTCATACTATGTAGTACAGTAGTTTGTAGTTTGGACACAGCCATAGCTTCTGTATTGGACAGCTCATACTATGTAGTACTATAGTTTGTGGTTTGGACACAGCCATAGCTTCTGTATTGGACAGCTCGTACTATTTAGTACAGTAATTTGTGGTTTGGACACAGCCATAGCTTCTGGTGTAGATAGCTTATATTATGTAATACAGAAGTATATGTATATGAGTTCGAAATCCGGCGCTGCCATGCAGCCACTGTTGGGCCCTAAATAAGGCCCTGACCCCAGCTTTCAAAGAAGCGGGGATATGCGGAAAAAGAATTTTGTTGTACAGTACATTTGTACATGTATATATAACAAGGCATTCAACCAAATTACTGTACTACATATTACAAACTATCTAATACCCAATCTATGGCTACGCAGTACAGTAGTTTGTGGTTTAGATGGTTTATATTATGTAAAATAGTAATATGCATTTTGGACACAAACATAGCTTTTGATTTAGCTTTTAGTATGTAGCATGATGTTTGGACTTAACATGGCCTAGATAACTTATACTATGTGTTACTGTCTTATATGTAGTTCAAATACAGCCGTAGCCATAGTTGGATAGCTTATACTATGTATGCCAATAGTTTGAGGTGTGGGGGATAACATATCATCCAATTTAATAGCTGACATTATGTAGTCCAATAAATTGGTAGCTTCTGGCTTAGCTAGCTTATACTATTATGTGTTTAAGACAAAACATTTGCTTATTAGTTAGTTAGCTTATACTATGAAGTGCAAAAGTATAAGGTTTGACAACTGTAGCTTCTGGCTTAGCTAGCTGATACCATGTGGTACTGTCATGTGGCTTGGGCACAACCTTAGCTTCTGGCTTAGCTAGTATATCCTATATTTTGTGGTGCTGTCATGTGGTTTCGACACAATCTTAGTTTCTGGGTTAGTTAGCTTATATTATGTAGGTTTGGAAACAACCAGTAATGTGTGGTTTGAACTAGGGCTGGGCGATATATCGAGTTTTAAAAATATATCGATATATTTTCATACGCGATATAAGATAAGACAATATCGCTTATATCGATATAGATGTTGCGTTCCAGTTAGATCCGACAGTTCGTCGTTCCCTTCTCCCAGTTTGTCTCTGCGATTCATGATTTGTTCTAAAACAAAAGTAGTGATCAGTACAAACGGGATCAGTACAAACGGGACATTATTTGAAGATGGGACTGTTAATGATTTCCTAAAAAAATACTACAGAAGTCATCATTTGTAAAAAATTTTATTAATTAATTAAAAAAATTGTGATTTTGATCGAAATGCTACAAATGTGCTTATTCATACAAAACCATCAGGAACAATATTTACAAAAATATCAGAGATGTGATTGCTCTGACTTTCAGAAATAAATAATGTTACATATTTAAATATGTCTGTGTTTCCTGCCATGGTAAATCATTGTTAATAATTATTCTCTTCACATATATGAATATTTATTATTATTATTAATCATAATATTATCATTAAAGGTGAACCATGCAACCTTATGTTATTCAGGAAGTTTGTATCCTACAAGTAGCCCAGTGGCTTACTCAGTACCCTTAAAGCAGCCCTCTGTTTCAAAAAGGTTGGTGACCCCTGATTTAATATATGCCAATAGTTTATTTTTGAGGAATTTCTCATGTTTATCTACAGCTGAATGTTAATAAAAGTGCCTGTATAACATTTGGAACATGTAGCTTTGTCTCAGAAGTGTCTTTTTGTTATTACCGTATGGGATGAAAAAATATCGAGATATATATCGTATATCGCCATTCAGCTAAAAAATATCGAGATATTATTTTTGATCCATATCGCCCAGCCCTAGTTTGGACTCTTACAGTTTTTGGTTTGAACAATCTATACTATTGAGTAGAGATGGGACGATCGATCGACTACGAATCGGTATCGGCCGATTTTTAATAAAAATATGCTATCGGCGATCGGCGATATTTCCTAAAAGTAGCCGATCCGATCGTGTGATATATAAAGACCATGTTAAGTTAACAGCTCAGTGGATTGATCCAGACTTTGAGCTACGAAGCACCAACCATCACATCACCATTCATCAACAAACGTACAGAAACCATGGTGAAAGCTCTTACGATGTAATTTTGCTGATTGTAATATTTACTTTAAAAAGATAATTCAACCCGGTCACATCTGAGTCGATTCTATCAGCACGTTATATAAACTCCTGGTTCACTTTGGTAAATCGTGAGCGGTTCTTACTTGTGATGTAGATGAGAACAGAAGACGTTACAGAGCCAATCCGAGGCAAAAGTTTATTTATTACCAAATTCGTTAGTTCAGGATCATCTGCTGAACTTTTAGAAAAAGTCGGTTACAGATCTGTGGTAATAGCGGTTTAATTAAGCTTTTTAATGTAAGAGAGTCACACAAAATGTTCTGTAGTAGCTGGGGTTTATTTAAAACCACGACATTTAATTAATAACAGTAAACACAGAGAGATAACTGAGAAGAGAAACTTACGCTTCACATAAAAACGAATCGACTCATGAATCAATTAATCACTTATAGCGATACTGTGAACTCTGCGTCTCTGTAACTCTGTAACTGCGTCTCTTCTAAAGGCACAAACACACACGTGCGCGCGCTGCTCCGGTTTATCTTTACTGTGAGGCTCTTTTTAAGTTTATTTACTGCTAATCACCCCCCCGATCGAAATCGGCTATCGGCCGATGTCCCTGAAAGGAGATCGGAATCGGTGCCAAAAACCCCGATCTTAATTAAAAACCCCGACATCTCTACTATTGAGTATGGTAGTGTTCAGATTGGACACTATTTTGTGATGGTGTCTAAATCCAACTATGCCAAGAATGGGAAGCTTTTTAAGTGAAAGGAAAGACTCTGTCTCACCTATCAATCTTGTGATGCCAGCAGATCTTGGGTGTCTGTGAGTTTATGTCAATGGACAAGGTCAGTAAATGTCTTGTTGCATGGCATGGAGCAAGATGGCTAACAATATTGTGGTGTTGCAACTAGGGCTGTCGCAGTGAAAGAATTTCCCCTTGCGGTATTTAGCGTGGTTCAACACCGCGGTATGTGATAATATCGCCATTTTTTTTTTTTTTTTTTTTTAAATTACTTAATTTATCTGGATTTTAGAGCTATATAAACAAGCTTTATTGTTGGGCTATAATTCGGTATATTATTGCTTTTTAATGACAAAGATGAGACAACTTTAAGACAAATCAAATGCGTGTTTAATGTTAAATACAGAACAGAGCAGGGATGCGTAATAAAAATGCATGTCTTTTCTCTATTAAAAAAAAGGTTTAAATTTAGCTTCTAGCCTAGACTAGATATACACTGTGAAACGAAAAAAAAAGCTGTTTAGGCTAAATATTTTAAATGCACATCTAATCAAAATATGGTAAAAACAATAAATAAATAAAACGAAACTCTTTTGTTTAGAATAAAGAATAAAGTCTGTAAGACCTTAAACCTGCGTTATCATGCGCGCTAGAAAAACCAACATGTTCACCTGATGTGGTTTGAGAGAGGATCTGAGTGGGGTAGCAATGTTCCCGACGGCACTAAAACTCTCTCTGATGGTGTGCTCATTGCACAAATACACACGTACTGTACCTGTATGCGACTTTAGAGAGCAGAGGAAATCTAGCCTGGTTGTCGCGCCACTATTAACCATCTATTTAGTAGCTATAATTAACATAATATATACTACATTTTAAGTTATTATTCATTTCAATACATTTTTATTCAACGAAAAAATACATTTAAATCATTCCAGCAAGAGAATATTTGTAGGCTGCAATGCCATATTAACTGTCATTAAGTGTTTTAGCACGCCAAGGCTGTTTAAATATAGTCTAAATTACAAGTATTTTATTGAGTGTAAACTCAATTTGATCATTAATAAACTTGCCTATAATTAATGTTGCCATTGTTTCCATCTTAAAACACAAAGCCTGACACTCGGCAGCAACGGATGCGAACAGGTGGCGGGAAAATGACGCTCTTAGCTCATTTTAATTATGAATTTATTTAACATTTATTACGCCCGACAGTAAGCGTAAAACAAGATGTACCCTGCAACAAAAAAAAACCAACCTGATGGTAGTTGTTTGGAGTAACTGATGGTAGTTGTTTGACGCATGCACTGCATTAAGTCCATGTCCAGGCAAGTGTTGGTTCAATATTGATCAACAAAACAAACAGAATAAAGGTAACCAAATGAAACTATAGTGTTCCTTGGTTTGCTTTACTATCACTGCTCAGGTGCACCACATGGTCAAAGACTGTATGAGCTGGTATCAGCACCCCAGTGAGTACTGGAAGAACATCCTCTTAAATTTTCCAGCAACCTTCCTCTATCTGCAGAGAGAGCATAGTCTTAGAAATGTTTAAACAAACAAATGAAATAAGAAAAATTAACTAAAGTTCTAATGTGGCTCCTACACATCCAATTGCCCAATTGCATTATGCTTTCTCTCTACTGATGTTTATCTCCACCCTGGTTGAGGAGAGCCAAGACACACGCCTCCTTTGACACGTGTGCAGTAGCCGACTGCATCTTTTCACTTGCACCTGCATATTACCCATGGTTTCAGACATAAGTGGGACTATAGTATTTCATCAATTTAAACCTTAGAATCAAGTTTTAAATGTATTACATTTAGGGCTATAACTTAAAAGGTCATAAACAGTCACTGCACACATTTCATCGGCTAAATTTATGCCAGTCATGTCAAGTCAGAAAATCTATAGCAGTAAATAGCCTGTGATGCTAAACAAAAACAAAATCAAAAAATACTCCGAAGTATTTACTCCAGGTATTTTACCCACAGTCATTGCTAAGTATAGATCAATCAATTCTTTAAAGAACTGTTTTACTTTTGAGGTGTTTAGCTTTGATCTCAACCACACTAAACTCCTTTGACATGAATTGATATGTTGACTTTGAGCCAGACCTTCTCATCCAACATCAGTGCCTGATCACACAGACCTTTAACTGACTAGGAAACAATATTCATACACATTCAAAAATTTTGCAGAAAGCCTTTTTTGAAGAACAAAGGCTTTTATAGCTAGGGGGTTGGGCTCCATATTAATGGCCACAGTGTCTAAATGGGATGTTCATAAGCTCATACGTCCACATTAGGGATGTCCCGATCATGTTTTTTTGTTCCCGATCCTGATCTTTAATTTTGATACCGAGTCTCAAACCGATACTTGTATTTTCTAGATATTGTCTAGATAAGAACTAGATAATACTGTTCCCACAGTGCACACATTTCAAGTACATTACAGTTATTCAAATTAATCCAATGTATATGTTTAACAGCTGAATAGCTCTGCAGTGCTGTAGGAAAATAATTGCCTGCCGTGTTGTAACTGTAACAAACATTTCTGTGGTTGTATTGTGACAATGGTTTGATGAACATTTCTACGCGAAGTGAATGTGTTTTGACCCTTTGGGGCATAGTGCATGGAATAGCGTGCTTGGCTAACCGAAGAAGTTAATAAAGTGTTATGCTCCCGACAATTTGTGAATATATTAAGCAAGTGCATCACTACAACTCTCGGTTACATAACTAAGCCAATTAGAGTGCTTGATACAGAAATGTCGTTCAGTCTTGTAACATGGTAACGCTGTATGTTATGGTCCTGAAGTTTTCATACTCGGATTAAAAGTTATTGTTTTGTAAACCGGAGTGATCCTCGACTCACACACCATATAAACAGTAAAATTCTACAGTAATGAACGCAGCTCTGCTACTACCGCCTCGTGAAACGCTCGCATTGCAGACATTACACCGCTGTTGGACTTGTTTCACTTTTCAATTTAAAGTATTTCCACACAGCAGACATGCTGACGTAAAACAAAGGATCGGAATTAGGATCGGCCTTAGTAAAGCCGATACCGATCAGTTAAAAAATGCCTTGATCGGCCCCGATTCCGATCTTTGAGATAGGATTGGGACATCCCTAGTCCACATACTTTTGACCATATAATGCGTAATAGAACTATTGAAGCAACAAACATCCGATGAGAATGCTTATTGAACAAGGGATTTCCTATCACAATGATTATTGTAAACTGTGGATCGCATTGTCTTTCCAGATGATTTGATGCCACATCCTGGCAGTTACACACCAAAGGTTGCTGTTGGCAAATCTTTGAGATGTCTATATCAATAATAAGCTTATAGTAAATATAAATAAACTTGTGATGGGCTTGCATTTTTAATATTTTCTATACTGTCTCAGTGAAGTTCAAATCAAAAGATTGGCTGGACACTTACACATTTTAGAAACCATCCTGGTTTGAGATGCTTGTGATGACTTTCTAACGTCTAATGCACCATCACTGTTTGGAGAGAAGCAGCCCCATATCAAGGTGCCACTACGTTTATACTTCACTGTTAGTGCGAATCATACATAAGCCCTTGTTCCAAATGTAGATCTAAAGTATTGCTTAAGTGTTCCATTTTGTTTATCTGACACTGTTCCTCTTTCTTAATGCTTGTGTGCAAGGTTCAGGCAGTCGGCTTTCTGCATTATTTTTGGCAGAGGAGTTTTGTATGTTGTGTTGGAACGGACGATAAAGGCACCTTTCTTTAATTTTTTTTCCCATGGCATAACTGTTGTTCCTGCTGCTTTTGGGTCGTCTTACAACTTTTGTGACTCATCATTAGTCTTGAGAGCATGTTGTAAATCATGCATGCTTCTCTAATCCAAGGACTGTTTGTGAATCTGTGAACTTTTCACTTTATTTTCAA
The DNA here is from genome assembly GCF_030014385.1 of Trichomycterus rosablanca. Lineage (NCBI taxonomy): Eukaryota > Metazoa > Chordata > Actinopteri > Siluriformes > Trichomycteridae > Trichomycterus > Trichomycterus rosablanca. Next base: position 19,132,746 of record NC_085990.1, read on the forward strand.
AACCAGTCGTACAGACAAAAGTTTAAGGTGTTTGCGGTTCTGTAACTTCATCCATCAGATACCCCTTTTCCACCGACGCGGCACGGAGCCCGTTCTGGTTCCCGAACTTGACTTTGAACCGGTTCCGTGTGTTTCCACTGAAAAAAAGAGGTTCCAGACAGCGAACTAGCGGGCCAATCTGGCACCACAGAATACTTGGTTTTTCAGCGCGAACCGTGACGTAATCTGTTGGCGTGTCTTGTACAGCATAGCGTTAGCAACAATGGCGTCAGCTGGTGTCTCGTATGGAGCTTAATGCTGCATTTTTATCTTTTAAAGTTCACCTGATTACATTTTGAGCCAGTTTGCCACTGATATTTTCAAAGCGTCTTTAGAAAGGTGAATTGTGTGATATTACATGATAAAAGTGACCCGGACAGAACGAAAAATGCTTAACGTGAAAAATAAAGCGTGAAGCTTTTTCGATTCCCACACGTGAATTAAATCCAGTTAAACACAGATACATGTGGTAATTTAGAGTAGATTTGATGTATATTTCACACAGATGGATGTTCGTGTTGTGGAACTTTAGTGATGTTTCACCGCTCAAGCTGAGCGCTGAGCAAATAGTTTTTTTGCGTCGAGAGTCGCGGTGAAAGCGAAGCGCAAAACGCTTCTCACATTAATGAACTAAAGAAAACAACAACTGAGACAAACACGTCACGTCTTATCACCGATTGTTAGATTGATGCTTTTTACATAAAAACAAACATCTGTAACAGCAGCACAAATGCTCGCACATAATCTACACGCTCCACTATGATATTACTACTCTTAACTTTCGTTAAGTAACGCCCATCGTTGATGACGCTGCTTGGTTCTTAAAAACTGGTGGACACGCGCGTCGGTTCTCTACAGAACACCAAGGTTCAGAGAAACCTGAACAGAACCGGTTCAAGAACCATGGTTTTTTTTGTGGAAAAGGGGTATAAGTGTTGTTTGATTATTTTGTCCCTGTGATCTTTAGCAAGCTTCACCATAATTGCTGCTTTTAGTTTTTTTTTCTTTTTTTCTTTTTTTTTGTTGCAATTATTAGATGTGTGAAATTAATGTGTCTATATTTCTTTTCTAGTTCCAAGCAGCTATGGACACGAGCGAACTGGTGCAGAAGGCCAAGCTGGCCGAGCAGGCCGAGCGTTACGAAGACATGTCTGCCGCCATGAAGGCAGTGACAGAGGCTGGTGCTGAACTCTCAAACGAGGAGCGCAACCTGCTATCAGTCGCATACAAGAACGTGGTGGGTGCTCGCCGCTCTTCATGGAGGGTCATCTCCAGCATCGAGCAGAAGTCCGAGGGCACTGAAAAAAAGCAGCAGATGGCCAAGGAATACCGGGAGCAGATCGAAGAGGAGCTGAAGACCATTTGCAATGAAGTGCTGGTAAGACAAAATTTGGATTTTGTGCACCTGTAAGTGAGGTCCATAAAGACTTGAGTTTGTTGTGGTGAAACTCCAGTGGCCTACACAAAGCCATGACTTCAGCAATGCCGTGTTTATGTATTTACTTATTGCGATTTATTTATTTATTTTCAAAAGATTGATGAAAAATGCAGGCTGATAATCTTTCTAAGTCTCTTCTACTTACTCTAATTAGCCCGCACGTGCAAAGTCCTCATTCAGGCAAGCCTATTAGTTTAGCCCTGATCTTATTTGTCCCAGGCACAGGCGGCCTTACAGGGGAACAAGTGCTCCTGTTGAGGGCACATCAGAAAGGATTTGAAATAGACAGTATGGTTTCTATACTAAAATACATACGAGTGACGTTTACTTTTAATAACCATGTATTTCCGTTCACACACTATATTGGACATCACTAACATTGCTGCTTGCAAACATTGCTGCTTGCCTCAGCCCCAGGCTGGCTAAGTAAAACCGAAGTTTGGCACCTGCCTGCTCTAACTAGTCAGCAGGGGGTTCACACAAAGTGCCGCCTTATCTACCGAGGATCACGCTATGCTCTTTGCCTTCCTTCACTAGTTGTGCCAGGGCCTGGCCTCACAGCAGGGGGTGACTCCCAGTCTGACTTTTTTTGTCCTTGGACATGGCTAATTGGGTCTGTCGAGGGCCCGCCCAGGCTGGTGGTGGGCTAGTGTATTAGACTCCTTTTTAACCCAAGTGCCTTGGCTGTTCATTTTTGAAGAATTGAGGATTTCTAACAAAGTTCTATACTTTTCTAAACAAAGACGTTAAAGAGAACTCAATAGGCAACTACAGAATACAAGAGGAAAGATGCACCAAAGCAGCTGATCGTAACAGAAGCACTCAAGATAAAGTACTGTGATTAGCCTGCTGTCCTGATAATCAGATGTTACAGTGCATGGTCCTGTTTGGAAGGTATATGCTAGAAAACTGCAGGCTTTACTTCAGCCCAGTGCTAATGTTTCTGTCAACAGTTCCACTGGTAACAGTTTAAACATTGTATATTTTTTTTTATTCAGGCAAATTTTGATGTAGAAATGTGCAGTTGTAAGAATGCAATCCTCTTACAACCTTTCCAACCTCGTTGCTACGTTTACAATACTCCTCTTTAATAGGTAGTACTCTCTTCTCACGTTTATGCAAATTAGGCGGGCAAATCCCAGTGATTGGCCCAGGTAGATCTAATTGGAGTCGTCTGGCTCACGTCTCTCAACTTCTTTTCAGCACAGCTTCAGCCTTTAAAAGCTGCTTTGGCCCCTCCATGAATGATAAAGTTCGCTCAGGTGGTTCAGCGGTAATTTTCACCAGTCCACTACCACTTGGATTCAGGGTTTAGATCCATAGAGGTGCTGTCGGCCGGTCGGGCATCTACATACAGACATGATTGGTTTTTGCTGCGGGGTTCTGGATTTGCGTCCTGTCTTATTACTGCATTGCACCCAGTGATTCAGAAAAAGCAGGACTCCTCTTTAGTAGGTAGTACTCGCTTCTCAATTTTATGCAAATTAGGTGGGCAAATCCCAGTGATTGGCCCAGGTAGATTTAACTGGCCAGTCATTTGGCTCATGTCTTTCAATGTCGTTCCATCACAGCTTCGGTCTTTAAGAGCTTTTTCGGTCCCTACAAGAATGATAAAGTGCAGCGGTGGTTCAGCGGTAATTGTCACTAGCCCACTGCCACTTGGATCCAGAGTTTGGATCCCCAGCGGTGCTAGCGGCCGGTCGGGCGTCTACATACAGACATGATTGGATTTGTGTCTCGTCCTATTACTAGGGGCAGGGGTAGCCTAGTGGGTAGAGCTTTGGGCTATCAACTGAACCCTCTTTGCTCCAGGGGCACCATACAGTGGCTGACCCTGCGCTCTGACCCCAGCTTCCAAAAAAACAAGCTGGGATATGCGAAGAAAGAATTTCATTGTACTGTACATCTGTATATGTATATATGACAAATAAAGGCATTCTATTATATTATATTCTCCTGCATTGTGTCCAGTGATTTAGAGAAAGCAGAACCCACCATGACCACAATAAAGTGGTGGTAAAACATAATGATGATAACGTATTACTGCTGCCTTTTATTTTGCTTGTGTTTTAATAAGATGTTAAAATGATTTTTGGTATGTGAATAGCATTTTGCCTGGCGCATTTCCTGGTTAGTGCCCACCCCCTTCTGGGTTTTAGGATAAGGTTTTACTTTATCACTGATTTTGCTACCAGAAGTTTACATCTAAGCAAGCTATTATTGAATGATTTAAACAATGTATTGTACCAGAAAATATGAATTTGACTTGTTGCGTTGGGTTGGGTGTATTTTTTTTTATTATTTATTATTATTTTTTTTTCCCTTTTTCTCCCACTTTAGCGCATCCAATTTCTGCCCGTCAATCATCCTCTCACTAATGCTGATCCCTGCTCCTGATTGGGGAGGACGAGGCTGCTCCACGCCCCCTCCAACACATGCACAGCAATCGAACATCTTATCACCTACACTTGACGAGTGCAGTGCAGTACAGCGCTGTGTACGGAGAGCTACACCCTCTACCGCACTCCTTTCCCATCTCCGTGCAGGCGCCACCAACCAGCCAGCAGAGGTCGTAATCGCACTAGTCTGAGAGAGAGTCCCCATTCGGCTTAATCCCGCCCCTATCTGAACAACAGGCCAATCGTTGTTCATGTGGCCGCTCAGCCAGCAGGCAGAGCCGAGATTCGATACGACTGTTAGCCAATGAGCTTTTAGTAACCCATCAAAATATTAAACATCACCAGTTTTGTGTCAACAAGGCTTTTGGATTTTGGAAAACTGCTTAACATGGCGACTGTGACAGTAATGTTGAACAGCACCCCCCAAAAGCGGAAACATCTGTGATAAAAATGATTGTAAATTACAGTTCAAATCAACGCAAAACTCTAAATAATTGGCTACATTGTAAAAACAGTTTGTAATTTTGCTTTTAAAAACAGAAAGATGATTTTTAATTAAACGTAATGATCTCTGTTTTGTCGCATGGGCCATCACAGGGTCCATTGCCTCTAAACACACACTATATGCCTTTAGGTGTAGCTTATCTAGCATCTTGCTTGCTATTCCATGTCCTCGGTGGTAATTTGGATATAACTAGGTGATTTAAGGCAGACTTATAAGTATAATAAATCTTCCTTCGTTTGACAGCCACAGTCAGACCAGCAGAGCTGTGAACAGAGACAGCAAGCTTGCTGACCTACTTTTACTGGTGGTACACACACACACTCATCCTTTTTTCCCCCCATCCTCCTCCTTCTCTTCCCACTGCCTGCAATAGAAAGGAGGTCTCGCAAGCAACAATAAGACCCAAGCCTGTCACCAGACCTCCTGGGCCTCAAAGGCAAGCCAAGGTTGCTTTGGTGACGTGCTATAGGTGTAAGGACTGCAGATCTGTGTGCCATATTTTTGTTTAGTGTTTTCTTAAGGTGGGATGATGTGGATTTAAGGAGGAATACGGCAATCTGTTACTCATTTCAGTATTAAAATGCTAAACTGGAATAAGATATTCCATTTCTGTTTACATCTTAATATTTCTTTGCTTGACTTAGTATGCCAGAGTGCTTGTTTTTCGTTGGAGTACCGAGCTTTGGTATGTTTATAGGTCGTGGAGAATAACTGACAGATGTGGATCAGCTGGTGGGAGGTTGATTGATTTTGATGGTGTTGATGCATTTTTCAGTATTTTACATTTACATTTTTGGCATTTAGCAAACGTCTTTATCGAAAGCAACTTACATTACAGTTACAGTATACACTGATCAGCCATAACATTAAAACCACCTCCTTGTTTCTACTCTCCATTTCATCAGCTCCACTTACCATATAGGAACACTTTGAAGTTCTACAATTACTGACTGTAGTCCATCTATTTCTCTATATATCTTTTTAGCCCCCTTTCATGCTGTTCTTCAATGGTCAGGACCCCCACATGACCACCACAGAGCAGGTATTATTTAGGTGGTGGATCATTCTTAGCACTGCAGTGACACTGACATGGTGGTGGTGTGTTAGTGTGTGTTGTGCTGGTATGAGTGGATAAGACACAGCAGCGCTGCTGGAGTTTTTAAATATCGTGTCCACTCACTGTCCATTCTATTAGACACTCCTACCAAGTTGGTCCACCTTGTAGATGTAAAGTCAGAGACGATCGCTCATCTGTTGCTGCTGTTTGAGTTGGTCATCTTAATCTAGACCTTCATCAGTGTTTACAGGACACTGCCTACGGGGTGCTGTTGGCTGGATATTTTTGGTTGGTGGACTATTCTCAGTCCAGCAGTGACAGTGAGGTGTTTAAAAACTCCATCAGCATTGCTGTGTCTGATCCACTCATACCAGCACAACACACTAACACACCACCACCATGTCAGTGTCACTGCAGTGCTAAGAATGATCCACCACCTAAATAATACCTGCTCTGTAGTGGTCCTGGGAGAGTTCTGACCATTGACGAATAGCATGAAAGGGGGCTAACAAAGCATGCAGAGAAACAGATGGACTACAGTCAGTAATTGTAGAACTACAAAGTGCTCCTATATGGTAAGTGGAGCTGATAAAATGGACAGTGAGTGTAGAAACAAGGAGGTGGTTTTAATGTTATGGCTGATCGGTGTACAGTCAGAGCTTGAACCAGCGACCTTCTGATTACTAGCCCAGTACCCTAACCACTAGGCTACAGCTTGCCATTAATGCCACTGCTGTAGCCACTAGGTTACAGCAGTATCATTAGTGAAACCAAATCCGAAGCATTTGCACACAACTGACAGCATGTCGATTATTGCTGAGCTAATGGATATCAATAGCAAAATATAGTAAAAGTACCTGGTGCTAATTACATCAGCATTATCTCTGGCAGTTTTATGCCACTAATAGTATATTAAATTTTATATATATTGCTCAAATCTGATGATCGATTGTCCGATTGATAGCCTGCAGTTAACCGTTAGCCAACAAGCTTTTTGTGACCCAACAAAGTATTAAACACATCACCAGTTTTATGATTTTAAACTACTTAACGTAGGCAATGTGGCAGTAATGTAGAGCATTCCTCTTTGCCATAGTGCTTCATTTCTGTATGCAACACATATGCAATTTATCTCATTGAGAAAGCAGAGCAGTAAATGTCTTTGGTGTGAGGCACACAAGGGAAGTGGCTCAGCCAGCGCAAAAGCTGTTTCGCTGCGTATGTCATTTAATACGCAATAGATTCAAATGTACATACTAACCCTTTTTTTTTTTTTTTTTTTAGAAACAGCTTGCAAAAAGTTGCACTGATTTAGTCAGAGGGCCAAAAGAGCAAATACTTACCCCCTATGGTGTTTCTGCATATGTACCTGCATTTAAAAATGACACACATTTACAGTACAATTAAATTCTTTTTCCATGTATCCCAGCTTGTTTGGAAGCTGTGGTCAGAGCGAAGAGTCATTGTATGGCTCCCCTGGGGCTTTGAGGGTTAAGGGCCCTGCTCAAGGTCCTAACAGTGGCTGCTTAGAATATCCAGTGTTATTCTTTCGAATATATAGAATTCAACACTGGCTTCCTGTAGCTGCACGCATCCAGTTTAAAACTCTGATGCTGGCCTACAAAGCCAAAAATGGACCAGCCCCAAGCTACCTTCGTGGTCTAATCAAACCCCGCTCTGTACCACGCAACCTCCGAGCCACTAGTCTTGCTCGACATGATCCTCCACCCAGGGCTAGAGGAAGACAAGCATCAAGGCTCTTCTCTGTACTAGCACCCAAATGGTGGAACGAACTTCCTCTGTCTGTCCGAACATCTGAGTATCTTGCTATCTTTAAAAACGATTAAAAACCCACCTCTTTTCTCAGCACTTAAGCTGACTTGTACTTACTTACTAACACACTTTTCCATTTAAAAAAAAAAAACAACACTTTGGTTGTAACAGTTTTTAGCAGATTTGTGTTCTTGGACTGTTGTCTACTTAAACTAGAGTAATGAAATGTTTACTATGGAAGCACTTCTGTAAGTCGCTCTGGATAAGAGCGTCTGCTAAATGCTGAAAATGTAAATGTAAACACTCACTCACTCTCTTAACTGCTTATTCAAAAAGGGTCCAATAAAGCTTATCCTAGCTTTTCAATGGGCGCAAGGCACACAGTAACACCCTGGACGGGTCGTCAGTCCATTGCAGGGCAGACACACACACATACACTCACCCATTCACCTATTTGGCAATTCAATGTCTCCAATTAACCTGACTTTGTTTTTGGACTGTGGGAGGAAACCGGAGCTCCCGGAGGAAACCCACGCAGACACGGGGAGAACATGCAAATTCCACACAGAAAGGACCCGGACCGCCCTGGACAATGAATTGAAAATTCAAAACTAAAACATGCCACAGAATTTAAGTTTGTTGGATGTAGACGATGCATGAAGACTAGGAAATCAACAAAGCAGGGGAATTTGACCAGGAGTGTCTAGACTTGTGCTGAATTTTCTGTGGTATTTCCAGTCTCTAACAATGCCAATCTGTTTCTTTGATGTGATTTCAGGTTCTTCTGGACAAGTTTTTGATTCCGAAGGCGACCCCAGCCGAAAGCAAAGTCTTCTATCTGAAAATGAAAGGCGATTACTACCGCTATTTAGCCGAGGTAGCCGCGGGAAGTGAGAAAAATGGTGAGTCACTCACGCCATCCATAATCTTATTCACTGCAGTGACGGCTGCATTTATCATGTGGGAGGGCCATAGACCATACTGTGTGTCATAATCTAGATTAACATCTAAGTTATTATGGAAGGAACAATAGTAGTCCTTTATAGACAGCATCTGTCATTGTGAGGTTTTTTTAACTACCATAACCTTCTACCATTTAACTGCTTAATGACTGTTTATGGAAGAATAATTTTAAGAATACAGTCATGCCAAAAGTTTGTGGACACTCTAAACTACATAGGTCTTCTATTTGTCCCAAATGCAATAATGCAATTTGTCCCAAATCGAGTCACCTCCAATTTCTTATTTCAATTCCTCTGTCGCTTTCACCACCCCCACTCTGGCCTAGCACCCACCCTCTCTAATATGTGTGCTTTATTTAAACCAGCCAGCAATATCTTCTCACAAAGAGCTGGAACCCGTATAAAGAACCACGCTATGCCCCATGTTAATCCTCACCACTCGTTCCTGCACCTTAATCAGACAGCAGAGTTCACATTTTCTTTTAGCTGCTGTGAGAAGGAACCCCATTTGATGTTTGCTTCTTCAGACATTGATTTATATTTGTGGCCCGCTTCAAAAAGTGCCGTGAAAGCTAAAAAGTTCTGCGATACCGGCTAAGTTAATGTGGCAACAAAGTGTAGGAAAATCTGTGTTAAATAGAAACACTTCCATTTGAAGCGAATTAACGCTCAATGAGGCACGGTGATTGTTAGTTAATCACCTGTGCTTCCATGCCCCCTGTGCCAGCCATATTTTTTTTTACCATGCCTCCATGCTGATTTACGTTTACATTACATTACAGACGCCTTTATCCAAAGCGACTTACGGTACTGTGACAGAGTACTGTCTGAGCAGTTGAGGGTTAAGGGCCTTGCTCAAGGCCAAGACCTTGCCCAACAGTGGCAACCTGTCAGTGCTTGGGCTTGAACCAGCAACCTTCTGATTACTAGTCCAGTACCTTAACCACTAGGCTACAGCTGCCCTGCTGATCACATGCTGATCTCAAAGGCAGGTGGACCCGTTACATTAATACACTAACTTTACTGTGGAAATTTGGCCAGGAGTGTCCAATGTCTTTTCATGGATCAAATCAGTGTATATTTTAATGCAAAATATGTGACCAGAATTCAGCAAATTAATAAAAACTGGGCGCAGCAAGGATCAATTGGTTTCCTAGAGAATGTGTTAAAGATTTTATTTAGAAAAGTGATGCGTTTATAATATCTATCCTATAAGCCAAAGCTCATTCTGTCTAATAAAATGGGCTTTTTGTTGGTGTTGCATGTGGCTGTCATTGTGTTTTGTCTTATTCATGGTTGTGTGAATCAACTACTGTCTTGATTTTGTGCAGCATGTTTTTCACTGTGTAACCATTTCCTGTTCCTGAAACTGTTGACATGGGGGTGAATACTAGAGGAAAGTGATGAGGCGTAAAGTTTTTTTTCTACTTCCTTTTTTATGCCCCATTCATTAGAAACAAAACTCAATTGTGCTTTAAGTCCAGAGCCATGGCATTCCATATTAGGTTCCGTTTTAATGCCTTGCTTACTAATATCCTTAACAAAATAAGTGTAATTAAAGTGTGTATACGCTTGGTGTTATGATCAATAATAAATCTGGAATTTTTGTTTTTAATTTTTACATTATTATATTTTCTTCCCTCAGACAATTGGATGATGCCTGAAATTTGTAGACGTGTAAATTATAAATCATATAAGCAGCATAACTGGTGCTCGGGTGGCACAACGGTAATACATGTTAGGCAGATAGGCTAAAGTCAGTAATTGTTTATCTGTATGGTAGGTGTAGTTCATGAAATAACCAGGGGCGGCACTGTGGCTAAGTGGATAGCACTGTCGCCTCACAGCAAGAAGGTCCTGGGTTCGATCCCCAGGTGGGGCGGTCTGGGTCCTTTCTGTGTGGAGTTTGCATGTTCTCCCCATGTCTGTGTGGGTTTTCTCCGGAGCGGTTTCCTCCCACAGTCCAAAGACATGCAAGTGAGGTGAATTGGAGATACAAAGTTGTCCATGACTGTGTTTGATGTTAAAACTTGTGAACTGATGAACCTTGTGTAACTAGTAACTACCGTTTTTGTCATGAATGGAACCAAAGTGTAAAACATGACATTAAAATCCTTCAAACTAAACAAACAAACATGAATATACATGCCAGATAGGTGTAGCCAAGGCAAGTGTATACATTGTTTGGGTTATTGCGACAGCCAGGACTGGCCGATGTATCCAAAATGTTCTGTTATAGTAAATGTAGGTAAGAAGGTTGTGTACATTTTATTTTATTTATTTTACCCGAACTGTCCTTACTTTACAGAATTGGTGCGCGTTTACTGCTCAGTTGGAGTGCCTTTTTTTTGTAATGCATTTTGTCCCCATTTTTCACGCTCAGTTTGTCTTCCACTGCTGAGGGACACCCGATTGCATCCGAGGAGAGCACGTCGCTGTACACGCCTCTTCCGACACATGCACAGCCCTCCTCGTCTCTTCCGCCAGTCAGGGTCCTTACACAGCGTATGAAGATCCCACCCCACACATAGTCCGGCCCCCACCCTGCAGATACGGTGGCCAATTAGTATCTGCTGCAGGCACTGCCAATTGTGCCCGCCAGATGGCGCCCAGCCGACCTGTGGCACATGGAGTTCAGAATCTTGACGTTGGTGTGCTATTATATCCCAGTGTGCTAGACTATTCCGCTGCGCCACCTGGGCGCCAGGGTGCCTTATTAACAAAATAGAAATGTGAATTTCATAAGGCAGTTTTAGACAGTGGATTTTTTTACAATATTAATACTTCCAAACCTCTACCAATAAACACATTTGGCCAATATGCCTTAATATTTGTCCCATGTTAAAAAGCATTCAATTAAGCAATTTTTTCGTTATGCAAAATGTCTCACATGGCTGCATCTAACTGTGGATGTGAATTGAAAATGCATGAATCATTTTGAATCATCATGTAGTGCACAGAGAGTCACAGACTGACGAAGCGACGGTGGTCATAACAGGAAGACTGTTGCAACTGCCTTCCTGTGCCGGGAGGTTTTAGGGCATCACACGGCAGCGGGAACTTAGAAAACACAAAAGAGAGCATAGCTATCCACCTTGGTTGTGATTCAGATTCAGTTCACAGCAGTTTGCATGTCTTTCTGATTCATCGTCCTTTGAAAACTTCACACCTAATATGAAGAAGCAGGGAATGGAATTTCTTTATAAATAGTTGGTCCAAACCTTCCTTACATTGGTGTGTTTTAAACCAGATTGCATGAAAGAGTTTGATTTAAACCTAAATGGATTGTTACTTTAAATCAGACTACAGTGGTCTAATTTATCAATTAAGCTTTTTAGTGGTTCTTGGCAGGTCCTCAGATAGTCCTCATACAATGCAAACTCAGTTTATCTGGGAGTAGAAGAAGTATTCGGCATGGAATGCATTGTTTAAAACATGCGATCTAGTGTATTTTGCCAGCATGAGAGCAGATAAACCCTCTCACGTAATTCTTGGACGATTTTATTTATATATATATGTATAGACCGACCAGGCTTAACAGTATGACCACTGACAGGTGAAGTGAATAACACTGATTATCTCTTCACCACAGCACCTGTTAGTGGGAGGGATATATTAGGCAGCAAGTGAACATTTTATCCTCAAAGTTGATGTGTTAGATGCAGGACAAATGGGCAAGCGTAAGGATTTGAGCGAGTTTGACAAGGGCCAAATTGTGATGGCTAGACGACTGGGTCAGGGCATCTCCAAAACTGCAGCTCTTGTTGAGTGTTCCCGGTCTGCAGGGGTCAGTATTTATCGAAAGTAGTACAGGGAAGGAACAGTGGTAAACCGGCAACAGGGTCATGGGAGGCCAGGGCTGATTGATGCCACAGACGAGCTACTGTAACTGAAACTGCTGAAGAAGTTAATGTCTCTGACTTTACATCTACAAGGTGGGCCAACTAGGTAGGAGTGTCTAATAGAGTGGACAGTGAGTGGACACGGTATTTTAAAAAGTCCAGCAGTGCTGCTGTGTCTGATCCACTCATACGAGCACAACACACACTAACACACCACCACCATGTCATTGTCACTACAGTGCTGAGAATGATTCACCACCAGTGATGGCATAGTTACCTTGAAAAAGTAATCTGATTACTGATTACTCCTTTAAAAAGTAACTTAGTTACTTTATGGATTACTTGATTTTAAAAGTAACTAAGTTAGATTACAAGTTACTTTATTAGTTATATAATGTGGTCCGCTAATGTATCCCATAATGCAACTGGAGCTGCGTAGGCGATTGAAGCGGAATAAGAAACAAGAAAGACGCGGAAAACAGAGTCCTCTGTTCACAAGTGTAAGTAAGATAAATAAAATAAAAAATTTTAAAGACAAATAAATAACAAAAAGACGATAAATATCCTAAATTTTGCTGAGTGGGTTTTGTAATGAGTCTGTAACTATGGTGATATTACGTCATCACGTCCTCACGTCATCACTTGACGTTGGTAAGATGTACTTCTTTACCAGGCGCAGCCGAGTAGTGCACACTTCCTCCAATCTAGTACAGACTCTGTAAATATGCGATTCCGGACGCAGCCCGTGACTTAGTTGTCGCATAGGACAGACGTCACTCCCCGAGACGCAAGAACAAAGCAAAAATATATCTTTTTACTAAGGAAAATGACAAAAATAGTAACGCACAGTAACTTGGATAAGTAACTTTAATCTGATTACTGGATTGGAAATAGTAACGCGTTAGATTACTCGTTACTGAAAAATGTGGTCAGATTAGAGTAACGCGTTACTGACCATCAGTGTTCACCACTTAATAATACCTGCTCTGTGGTGGTCCTGTGGGGGTCCTGACCATTAAAGAACAGGGTGAAAGCAGGCTAAAAGAGTATGTAGAGAAACAGATGCTTCTATATGGTAAGTGGAGCTGATAAAATTGACAGTGAGTGTAGAAACAAGGAGGTGGTTTTAATGTTATGGCTGATCAGTGTATGTATACGTATATATACACATCACTCCAAGACATAGCCAATTATGTATGTGTAGCCTCTCAACCAGCTTTTGTGCACAGGGTTACAGTCAGGCGTAGTTTTACAATCACAGAGCCTACTCTTAAATCTGTGCCTATGGAAAACCTCCAAATTTGGAAGCTTGTTGTCAAAAGGTGTGGCTTAAACACTTGAACTTAAAAACTAGGAGAATACCCAAAGACTTTTGGACATATAAAGTGTATATAGTGTAATACTGAAGTCCTTACATAGCTCATTACTTATTGTGGCTATTGAGGTGGCCCATCTCGAGTTTGAATCTCAGCTGTGTTTTCAACCTAGCTGGATGTTTAACAGGTGCATTACAGGAAGATTCCATTGTTTTGGTCTTTGCTTCTGGTCGAGGCACCTGTGTAAGAGATGCCTGATTCACAGACTGTCCATATGCAATACGGCTCTCTTTGAGACTCCATCTCTGGTTAAGGAAAAGAAACGATCAGCAGAGGAAGTTACAGTCATGGAATTGAACATGACTAGATTAAAAGATAAAAATTACTCATTACAACATTACTCATAGTTGGTTTTGACTGACAGTCTGGTAATTGAACACAACTAGATTGGAAGATAAAAAAACATTACTCATAGTGAGTTTTTGTTTTGACTGACCGTCTGGGAACCTGTCATTTGTGTAGCTTACAACACAACTGGTTTTACAGCCTAATGGATTGCACTTTGAACATTGTTTTCAAATCTTTTAAATACCTTTTATCAGTCACATAAATAGTGTGTAATGTGATGGAATGCCTGCCTTTGAACATCAAAACTCAAAACTTTTACTACTATATGAATTAGCTTTGTAAGCATTCTTACAGCAATACTTCTGAGTAGGATGTTTTATCATTATTATTATTATTATTATTATTATTATTATTATTATTATGACTGACTCTTGGTGTCTGCCAGTTTCTCCTATGCCAAGTTCACACTACACGACTTTCAAAGTTGCCGGGTCGCTGTACAGTTCACACTACACGACTAGATCTCTTGCATTCGGGAGTCTTTTAACTTGTTGTGGTTTTCACACTCTATGACTGATCAGTGATAGAGGGTTTCACACTACACAATCTATCACCAGGATGAGTCGGTCTGGTCTCCCAAATTACGTTTTGTCCTAAAAACATACACTACAAGTGACAAGGGGTTTAATGAAACAGTGTCCAACAATGCACATCAACAATAATCGAGCGTTTGTGCGCTGATGTGCAGCGTAGAAGAAAAGAGGAAAAAGAAATGAATGAGTTGATTTGGCACCACGACCAGCAGGGATTGTCTGTTCTGTAGTGAGTTGGAGGTTAATAAATATTTTTTTTTTTGCAATGCAGCGTTGGTATTATGGTTTGGCGTGGACGATAAGGTTACAAATACTATATCTAGCAAAGTGTGTAAAACATTACATTAAAATCCTAATATAATTAATAAAATATGTAAACCACTGTGCTGTGGCATGAGAAATAACTCTCTGTATATGCTTTAAAAGTGAATAATGGACTGAAGCCTAAATGGTATGCTGTTCCCTGTGTCTGAAGGAGGAAATGTCACATAGGGGTTCTCTTCTTTGCTCTTGAAACAGCGATTTCTGCTGCAGGAACACAGGGCGTAGGTACGTCGTTCTGTAAAAATCCACTGTTGGCTAATGTAAAGTGACCAGGGACTTTACATATGACGAGGGGGCGTGAGCTAGTGTGCGTCTCTTCTGGGTGTAACAAGCATTAATGTGAATACTTTTTCAAAGCACTGTACAACAGTGTAATACATAGATAGTGTGAACTCAGCCAGAACACAGACAGATGTTTAGGATCATTCAAACTTTCCAAACTAATTCCAGATCTTTGCCCTAACTTGCCACAAACCCGGAAAAGAATGTGGATTTTACAGAACTTGGTAAAAGTGCTGTAGTCGAACACAGCGTGACAATGATTGCAGGTATACACAGCAACATAAATGACCTCTCTGCTAATTTCTCAGCTGTCAAGTTTTTTTTCCCCCCTTTAATACAAGAAAGGACATTTTCTGTTATATGACCTTTAATTATTCTCTTTTTCTTAATATATAAAAATGGTAATGATGTTTGCAGTGGCTAAAACAAGTGTTATGCAGCTACATTATGCTTAGTTAATGACCGCTAGCTTCCATAATTCTTAAAGTGGATACGTGTCTGTTTTTAATTTTCATAGCACTAAGCCTGCTCAAATACCGTGCCTTAAAAACCTATTAAAAGTACCTCAAGTGTAACAGCATTTTAAATGATTAGCTAATGCTAATTATGTGATTTGTCTTTGTTCGAATTAGTAGTCATGGCACATTTTCCACACTATTTAAAACAGACACTTACATAGCACTTCTAAAAACGAGTATGACATCACTGGGCTGCGTCCAACACATTTATTTGAAAACAAAGGACATGATGTGCATTTGCAGGTGCCATACTTGCAGTTGACATAAAATATTCATAACGTGTCTTATTTAAAAATGTATTAAGGAGTTTGTTAAAGAAACTGCCTCACCATTATGCAGGCTTCTTTCATGTCCAAGCTTGTTGCTTGGAAACTCTTAGTTTAATGATACTGGCACACATTTTCCTTCTTCAGAGCTTTCAACTGTTTCGTGACTCATAGTTAATATGTGGCTGGCAGCTGCTTATCACCCGAGCATTGAAGAGGTGTTAGAGTTCTTTTCCCACAGTTTATTATACACTCACTTGCTTAAGGCCTACACTACTTTGTCCCCAGGTTCTCCCATAATAGATACCCCCAGTAGTAATCCCATAGTAGAAAATTGCACATCATTTTAGTGATCTATCCATATTAAACCTTTAGATGGAACAAATAGATACAAGTTACATTCAAGTGGCACAGTGGTAAAACATGCTAGCCCACCACTCAAATCCCAGCTCTACTATGCGCCGGGCGGGTGCCTACGCAGACGTGATTGGCTATGTCTAAGAGCGCACTGGCTGATTGGATTTCTCATTGCTGGTGCAATTGTGGCCTCTGCTGGCTGTATGATGGAGCACAGTCTTGGGGAAAATAAAAATCAGTATGTGACTTTCTGTATACTTTCTGTATGTTTTCTTTATAAACCTGCCTTGTGCAAATGAAAGAAGCCGTTGGCCTCTGGGTGCGTGCCGAAGGTGGCATTTGTTGGGTACGGCTGCCCTCGGTTATGGTAGGGGTCTGCAGCAGTAGAGGAGATGCGACTGTAATGTAAACAAAAATGTATAATTATAAGGACCAAGCATTTTGATTTATATAAAATAGAGATGACTTCTTTTAAATGTGGATATCTTGATATAACAGTTCTCTAAACATGGCTTTTATCTTGTTTTTCTCATAATGACTTCAATATGTGAGAGATTGACTCACTGGCTGTCTGCATTTATCCTCAGCGATCATCAGCAACTCGCAAGAGGCCTACAAGGACGCGTTTGAGATCAGCAAGGCCGAGATGCAGCCCACACACCCGATCCGCCTGGGCCTGGCACTCAACTTCTCTGTCTTCTACTACGAAATCCTCAACTCACCTGAGCAGGCCTGCAAGCTGGCCAAAACGGTATGTGCAGTTACTAATGATCTTTTCATTCTCTTGAACCCTTATGTTTTGGCTGGTGGGCGGCGTGGTGGCTTGGTGGGTAGCAGTGACGTCTTACAGCAAGAAGGTCCTGGGTTCGATTCCCAGATGGAGCGGTCTGGGTCCTTTCTGTGTGGTGTTTACATGTTCTTCCCGTGTCTGCGTGGGTTTCCTCCGGGAGCTCCGGTTTCCTCCCACAGTCCAAAGACACGCAAGTGAGATGAATTGGAGATACAAAATTGTCCATGACTGTGTTTGATATTAAAACCTTGAACTGACGAATCTTGTGTAATGAGTAATTACCTGCCCTGTCATGAGTGTAAGGGTGTAAAACATGATGTTAAAATCCTAATAAATAAATAACTGCAATCGAGCTTGGATAGAAGGACTGAATGAAAACAAAAAATCATACAGTGTGGAAACACGTGTAAACGCAAAGCTGTCAGGCTATAAAGGTGTGTAATTACATAGTGACAAGGTTTTCGGTTTTCTCAGATAACAAGAAGATTGCTAGCATGTAGGGATGTAACGATGCACCACAATACAGTTAATAACCGATTCAAAAATTCCACGGTTCGAATCGATTTGACATGTAAAATGAATCGATATTCACTTTAAACAGCAAAGGGCACTGGCGCTATACACGTCTCCTGGTTGACGTCACTGGCGCTATATGCCTGGTTGCCAGATTCTGGGTTTTTCAGCCAAATTGGGCTTAATTCAAAATAGTTTTGCATAGTTTGTACCTACCTCAGAAATAAAAGGGCATTCATTATTTAGATTATTTAAGAGAAATAATAAAAGGAAACTTTGTCATCATTTGTCTTCAATTTCAGTTTAAAAAATCGGTAAAAAGTCGTATCGTTAATCGCATCGTGAGTCAAGTGTATCGTTACATCTCTACTAGCATGGCAAGTAATGTGAGTGTCATGTGGAATTGCCTTGCTCACATTCTTTAAATTCCCTAATTAAGCACAGAAGATGAGAATGAGAGATTCCTGTACTTGCTCTATCATATGTTTAAGCATGTTTATCCAGGACTTGTATTTGTGCCCAGAGTACAGTGTGATGCTTATGCAGAATGATATTGGCTTACTGATTGATTATTGGGCTTTATGTAAATGTAGCTAGTGTCACTTTTTAAAATGTACAGTCAGCAGCTGTTCTGAAGAGAATGACTAACAAATTGGGTATGGGCTTCAGTCTCTATTTGATGGTGGGTGTGTCAGATTCCAGTAAGGGTGCAGCATTTCATTTTCCCAGCAACACGGCTGCACCAGATTTACACTTACCTTACAAAAAACACACTACCATGTGACTTACTAAGAAAGACCAACACTGACCATTAACCAGTGTTGGTCCTGTGGAGGGACATTTCCAACAAGAGGCTGGTAAGAAGGGCTGGCAGACTGACAAATTAATCAAATATTCATTTTTTATATGAATTAAAAAAATTCCAGCAGTTTAACTGAATTTCCCAAAAAGGGAAATGTGCAGCATTATTATGCATAGTTTGTACCTACCTCGGAAATAAAATGACATCATTATGTAGATAAATTAAATATAAGCACAAATCCAGTATTTTATTTTAAATAGAAGTAATAAAAGGAATCTTTGTCATAACTTGTCTTCAATTTAATTTTGTAAAAAAAAAATCGGAAAAAATCATATCGTGAACCCAGTATCGTGAATCGTATCGTGGGTAGAGTGTATTGTTACATCCCTAGTAGTAATTCTGTCCATTATGCGTAGTTCACGCCCACAGGTCGCCGCTAGATGTGCCAGCTCAGAGGCAAATCGGTGTCTGCTCGGGGCTCGAAAATCAGCTCTTGATCGCTATGTGTGAACTGTTCAACGACTCGATCGCTCACAGACTCAAGAATAATATCTAGCATGCTAAATACCTGGACCTGTCAGCAACTCAGCATAATGTAGTGTGAAAGGTGTTGCGTTCAGGTTGTGACTGGCAGCGAGTCAAGCTACAGCCGATGAGAACGCAAAATACGTGTGATGGGAAACCCGGGGGAGGAGTTCTACATGTGAGGCAGGGGCATAATATAGTTTCTATCAGAATACATCAGCACACACACAATCTTTACAGTATTCGTGACCTTATCATCCACGCCAAACCATAATACCAGAAAAAAATATTAATTACCCCCAGAACAGACAATCCCTGCTGGCCACGTAGCCAAATCCACTCCTTCACCCAGATTTATTTCTTTTTCCTCCTTGCCTTTACGCTGCATATCAGCGCACAAACAACTTCGATCTCTCGCTTCTTGTTGATGTGCATTTTAGGACATGGTATCATTAAACCCCTTGTCACTTCTCGTGTGTGTTTTCATGACAAAACGTAATTTGGAGACCAGATAGACTCGTCTTGTGAATTCTCTTGGTGATCATGTAGTGTGTGACCCCCCTATCGCTGATCAATCGTGTAGTGTGAAAACCACGACTTAAATGACTCCCGATTACAAGAGATCAAATTGTGTAGTGTGAACTGTACAGCGATCTAAACACCTTGAAAGTCATGTAGTCACTGTAGCCTTAGTATTCATAATATCCATCTGCTTTATTTGGTAGGTGTTCCTGAGGTCAGATACAATAAAGGTGTACCTATTAAACTGCAAACTGATATTGTCCACCTTGGTTCTTTATAGTAAGGCATCATTTGGAGGAAAACAAGGGAGCAAAGTTTCTAAGAACGTGCTGCAAAATGATTAACTGCCAGGTTGCTTCTGTTGGACCCTTGAGCAATGCCCTTAACCCTTAATTGCTCAGACTGTATACTGTAATTGTACTGTAAGTCGCTTTGAATAAGAGCGTCTGCTAAATGCTGAAAATGTAAATGAATGTAAATGAAATAAATCTCTCCAACTTTTCCACCTAGGCTTTTGACGAGGCCATTGCAGAACTTGACTCACTGAACGAAGAATCCTACAAAGACAGCACGTTGATCATGCAGCTGCTGCGAGACAACCTGACAGTAAGTTTCCTAACATTTAGTTCTAGTACAAGCAGTATATAAAGCTGTACACTGTCATTTAGGGCAGTTTTTTCAGTACTAGCTTGCCATATTGAACTGGAATACTGAATTTAATGCACAATTGTGTGAAAATTTTTTTTATTTTTATGTTTTATCACCACTTTATCCTGATGAGGGTCAGGGTGGGTCTGGTACTGACAGTAGTGAGATTAACTGTGGCTTTAAAATGATGCTTAATTGGTATCAAGGGCCCAGTGTATGCCCAACACCGCCAGTCACCTGAACTGTTGAAACAAGGCAGGTCGGGTCCACGGAGTCATGGGCTGTGTCCTAAATCGCATACTTAAACAGTACGTACTAAATTGGAGGCAGTGCGGACTGCTCGGCCGGTAAAGCAGTAAGCTCTTTCAGTACGCTAGTGTGCAGTACCAATGTCATATGATGCATGACGTCTCATCACCTTACTCGTCAAAATTGTATTTAACTATAATAATAATAATAAATAAAACAATGTAAAGAAAGCATTTACAGTAAACACTCTCCACCATCTTTGCAGCTTTAGTTGAATTATGGGATAGATTATCAGACCGCAGTATGCTCTGTTTGCATTTTCTTTGTAAATGTCCCCCAACACGAAAAGTTAGGACACCCCTGACCTACCTTTTTTTTTTTTTAATGCATTTTCTCCCTTTTTTCCCGATTTTTTTTTTAGCACGTCCAATTTTTACCCAGTGATAGCTCAGTGGTTAAGGTACTGGACTAGTAAACAGAACATTACCGGTTCAAGCCCCGCCACCACCAAGTTGCCACTGTTGGGTCCCTGAGCAAGGCCCTTAACCCTCAATTGCTCATCGTGTTTCGCTCCTTGTGTAAGTCGCTTTGGATAAAGGCGTCTGCTAAATGCTGAAAATTTAAATGTAGCCAATTGCGTTATGCTTCCTCTCTACTGGTGCTGACCCCCGACCCTGATTAAGGAGAGCGAACTGTCACACGCCCCCTCCCACACGTGAGCAGTAGCCGACTGCATTTCTTCACCTGCACCAGCCGAGTTCATATGCAAATCAGCTCTGTGCTCGGAGAGCCACACCCTGATCAGCATTATTCCTCTACAGACGCCATCAACCAGCCAGCAGAGGTCGAAATTGCATCAGTTATGAGGTCTCTAACCCTGTATGAACAACATATAGCCGCCCAGCCGGATGGCAGAGCTGAGATTCGATACGATGTACTCGAAATCCCAGCTCTGGCGTGCTAGCGTGTTTTACCGCTGCGCCACCTGAGCGGCCCTGACAGCTATTTTTGAGTACGCAATGACAGGCCACAGACTCACTTCCCTCTAGAATCAGTGATAAAATCTTTCTTTGGAGCCACAATGAAGTTCAAAAACATTAATGCAGGTGTAACGTCGTTATTGTTTTGATTTATGAGAAAAGGAGATGTGGAACGTTTCATACCGGTTATATGTGATCGTGACACCCAGTGTTCAAACTAGGAATTACTTTTTTTTAACCTTAGATCTGTGTGCCAACTTTAACTTAAATAAATAAAATTTCTAAAATACCTCACGGGCCGTTTCAGAAAGGGTAATGAGCCACAAATGGCCCACAGACCATAGTCTGGACCCCCTTGCAGTAGGTCATCCGGGTACTTTTCGCATACTGTTTAGTGAGTACTACGTACTCGGACACACTACCCGCTCTCGCGTACTGCTTTCGCCTACTGTTCAGTATGACCGTATGCGATTTCGGACACAGCGATGGTGTCAATGTTAAATTTTAACCCTACCATCTGTATGTTGAAATCGAAATCCAGCAGACCAGGCAACATTTGCCTTTAATGCTTCCTTTTTGGTGAGCCTGTGCCCACTATAACCTTAGATTCCTGTTCTTGGCCAACAATGTTGAATCCTGTTGGGGTTTTGGTATTGTAGTTTATTTCTTTTATGACTCGTGCTTCCATATCTTGGAAAAAGCCAACATGGGTATGGTAAAACTGGTGGAATGCAGAACATGTAATGGTGTAACTAATACCTGACCTCTCTCTTTACAGCTGTGGACTTCAGACAACCAGGGCGAGGCCGAGGACACCGAGGACGGCAAAGAAAACTGATCCACTTCGTCTGTCTGTCCTTCCTCTGACGTCTGCCTTTGATCATCACCTCATCAGCTTCTGTCTCCTTTAGTTCTCTTCCTTTCTTTCTTTGCTTCCTACTTCCTTTCCTTCTCATTGTCATTATTTCCCTGAGGGTTTGTCTGTGGGAGATGGGGGTTAAGGGAGGGAGCTTAAGGCCGACGTAGTGGTTCGTTGGGGAAGGGGGGTGGGAGCAGATAGGGAGTGGCACTAGCCAGCTTATGGAAGCGTGCAGGCGAGAGCAAGTTCTCACCTTCGAATTGCAAGTACTGTCTTTGCAGTGGATTGTATGTGGTTTGGTCAGGCGGTTTCAAGCGTTTGCCATAGTCATCATGCACATCTGCAACTTTTTAAAGGTTCAGTTAAAAATGCAAAGCAAAGGCATGGCTGTGGAGGTAGGAAAGCCACAACAGCTGCTTCACACGTCAGCAAGTAAGCACATACTGTAAGAAAACACATTCCATTTACTTCGGCATCTTTGCTTTTTCCATGTTGTGGGGTGACCTGAAATAACGTTTCCTTACCATCCTTCAACAGTTTAACGAGGTAGAGAGGAACCGTAAGATCAAAGAGCACATAAGCTTGATACTGTTAATGTAAGACTACACAAGCAGAGCATCAGGCGTTCCCTACATTCATATTTAGTTACTATTTTGTCCTATTTCCCCCCATTGATTTATAATTTTTGATACTTGCCTGATTGCATGTTGCTATGAAGTAGTTAATGGGGGAAGGGGGTGATATTGTTGGGCCAGCTAGCTTTTGTTTTCATGTCTTTGGAATTTTCATATGAAACACCAAGCATAAATGTTATTGGGGGGGAAATATGTAATTTCATCTAAGTGGAATAAACAATAATAAGTTAACATTTTAATATGCTTGTGTATTTTTCTTTTCATAAGTGTGGCTCTGTTTTCTGTGAATAATATGTTTATTTACATTAACTCTACATTTTTACTACAATATTAGGTATACACCGATCAGCCATAACATTAAAATCACCTACTTTTTTCTACAATCACTGTCCATTTTATCAGCTCCACTTACCATATAGAAGCACTTTGTAGTTCTACAATTACTGACTGTAGTCCATCTATTTCTCTGCATGCTTTGTTAGCTCCTTTCATGCTGTTCTTCAATGGTCAGGACCCCCACAGGACCACTACAGAGCAGGTATTATTTAGGTGGTGGATCATTCTCAGCACTGCAGTGACAATGACATGGTGGTGGTGTGTTAGTGTGTGTTGTGCTGGTGTGAGTGGATAAGACACAGCAGTGCTGATGGAGTTTTTAAACACCTAAGAATAGTCCACCAACCAAAAATATCCAGCCAACAGCACCCCATGGGCAGCGTTTTGTGACCACTGATGAAGGTCTAGAAGATGACCAACTCAAACAGCAGCAATAGATGAGCGATCGTCTCTGACTTTACATCTACAAGGTGGACCAACTAGGTAGGAGTGTCTAATAGAGTGGACAGTGAGTGGACACGGTATTTAAAAACTCCATCAGTGCTGCTGTGTCTGATCCACTTATACCAGCACAACACACACTAACACACCACCACCATGTCAGTGTCACTGCAGTGCTGAGAATGATCCACCACCTAAATAATACCTGCTCTGTAGTGGTCCTGGGAGAGTCCTGACCATTTAAGAACAGCATGAAAGGGCGCTAACAAAGCATGCAGAGAAACAGATGGACTACAGACAGTAATTGTAGAACAACAAAGTGCTTCTATATGGTAAGTGTAGCTGATAAAATGGACAATGTGTGTAGAAACGAGGTGGTTTTAATATTATGGATGATTGGTATATACTTTGGTTGGAAACGGTGAGGACGGGAGGAGTAGTAATTGGTCATGTCTGAAAGACTGAGCGAGAGCTTATAGTCCGGATTTAGCACCATCTGATTTCCACCTATTTGGACCGCGCATGTAATGATGATGTGAAAGCAGCGGTGCATCATTGGCTACACACTTAACCAAAAACATTATTTGCTGATGGCATTAAAAAGTTAGTACGACGCTGGGAAAAATGTATCGGAAAGTGACTATTTAGGACAGTCATGTCATTTGTTTTTGAAATTCTTAATAAATATACTTTTTAAAAGTGCGGAAACTTTTTGAAAAGCCCCCGTACATTTTTTTTGTTTGTTTTTGCTTACAATGTATTTAGGGGTCCAAGCATTTACTTTCTAAGGCTCTCTTTACCTCAGCTGAAATTGGGTATGTTGTATATATCTCTTTAGCACCAACAAAGTAAAGTGCTGGTTCTGGTGCCGGTTTTTGCAAACTAGAAAACCTTTTTAAGAAGGGACCTGCGTTTTCATTGGTTTATAGAGTCCAGCGATTATGTTCATGAATGTGGGTGTTCCATCATCTGTGACAGATGTTCCGACATCTGTGATCGTCAAATTATGTGACCTTAGGAACCACTTTTTGTGATTTCTATTTATGTGCATATTACATCAGGTTCATGTAGCTGCACTGTTTCTTAGTTGATATTGTATTTCTCGTGAGGACCATATCGCAAGTAATCCGTCTGTTTCTTTCCCAGACCACTGATGATTCATCATTGCTGTGATTACTGTGATGTAATATGTGCATATTACATCAGGTTCATGTAGCTGCACTGTTTCTTAGTTGATATTGTATTTCTCGTGAGGACCATATCGCAAGTAATCCGTCTGTTTCTTTCCCAGACCACTGATGATTCATCATTGCTGTTTTTGCTGCAGTTTTTTTTGCTTTTCTGTGTAAATAGTGGAAAATAAGGATAAACTATTACTATGGTGATGCTAGTACACCTAAATACACATAGCTTGGAAAGGCCTACTGGTCTATAAGGACCCACAATTTTCACTGTAATGTCAGGATAAAAATCATAAAAGTTCCAAAGCAGTGTGGTTCTTTGTGATTAAATTGTAACAAGGCGTAGATCAGGGCAGTGATTATAAAATGATATCTAAGGCTTTGAGTGTTTCCAGGACTACAGTGGATTCAACAATTGTATAATGGAAGAAGCTTGGTACAACCATGTATTTTCTTAGATTTGATTGTCCAGTCAAACAAATTAGGGCTTTGAGGCAGAGTGGCACGATACAAGCCACTGTTAAATTGTTAAGTAAAAGGCGTATAATGGTTTCCTTGAAGCAAATCTCCACACAAAGTGGGGCAACGGTTCACCAAAACAAAACTGGACTGGCTAAGGGCAATTCTCGAAATGTCCTCGAGTGGTTCAGCCAAAGACAAGACTTCTATTTTATCAAACATCTGTGAAAAGACTTAAAAATGGCAGTTCACAGACTTGCCATCTAATCAGACTTAGCCTAAGAGGGTCTGCCATGAAGAATGGGATAAACTTGGACAAATCCAGCTTTGCAAAGCATTGAATAAAGGGTCTGAATAGTCTTGTTCATCTTTTGAGAAAGCTAAAAAAAAATACCTGTTATTATGGATAATGGTGTAGAGCAAGGGGTTGCCAACCTTTTTGTACGATGTGCTGACTGTGCTTAAAAAAGCAAGATTAACTATTCAGTGTGCCATGAAATACATCAAAGTGTAAGCAAGTACATTATATGGACAAAAGTATTCATTTTTTAATTTGAACCTGAAACTTAAAGTGACTCACTCCTGACCCCTTGATTAGCCTACCTAACTAGTATAAATTACACGCTGGAAGTAACGATCCAATCGGTAAGGTGCATTAATTATTGTATTTACTCTGACAAATCAGCGTGCCAGGCAAAATAATGCACAACGTCACAGCTGTGGCACACATGCCATAGGTTGCTGACCTCTAGTGTGGTAAAAAATAACAGTTAAATTAATTCAAAATCAAATCCACAACACATGTGGTGTGTATTTGTGCCTCTGTATACACACACAGCTTTGGAAAAAATTAAGAGACCACTGCAAGATTACCAGCTTATCAGATTTTACTATTTATAGTTATATGTATAAGCAAAATAATCTTTTTTTTTTTGGATAAACTACTGATATTTCTCCTAAAGTCCAAATAAAAAAATATATTATTTATAGCATTTATTTGCAGAAAATGACTACTGGTCAAAATGCTGTGTTTTCAGACATTGAAAAAATTCATTTCGAATGCTAATGCTCCAAGTAAATCATTATTTGGTGGAAAAACCCAGTCTTTTACATTGCTAATTATTAGGAGCTGGTAAATGGAAAGGAAATTATCAAGTTAAGGCATTTCAGCTTCACTTACTGCTAGCTAGTGTTTACAATCAGTAATGTTATGCAAATTACATGCTTCTAACTTTATGGTTGGCAGGTGGAAGTTCCTCCACAAGAGGGAGCTATTGGCACTACTGTGTCCTTGTATAAATATTTGTTGCTCTTGTTAACTTTTGACACATCTTAAGGACAGATTTTCATTTCATTTCATTAAGAAAGATGTTCTGGTTTCTAATAAAACATGCATATAAACATTTGGACACCCCTCTTAATTACTGGGTTCAGGTGCTTCAGCCAAACCTGTTGCTAACAGGTGTATAAAATCAAGTACACCTGTACCTTTTCCATCATGATTTTGAAATGTGCTTCTCAATAAGCTGATGGCCAGGTGTTTACATACACTATACAAGAATAACCATGAGCCACATCCCATTTCAACATTGTTTGCCTTAATGTGGAGTCTATAGGTGTTTATAACAGCCTTTACATATCTGGGAAGGCCTTCATGAAATTTTTTAAGTGTGTGTGGGAATTTGTGCCCATCAAAAAAAAAAAAAAAAACGTTTATAAGTTTAGGTGAGAGGACAAGCCTGTTCAGTGGGGCTAATGCCAGTGCTCTGTACAGGCCACTGGAGTTCCTCAACCCCAAACCATATCTTTATGGACCTGTGCACTGGGGCACAGTAATATTGGAACAGTATAAGACCTTCCCCAAACTTTTGCCACAAAGTTGGAGAAATTAAACATATGTAATAAATATGTATACACCTGTTAGCGTAGGTGTATAAGTTTGGGAGAAAAGGACACAGCTGGAACTCCCTTCTTCTCCTAACTGGCTGCCTATATATTTTCCCATCACTCCCTTCTCATCTTAATAAATCCTCACAAGCAGTTTCTACAACAGGATCTTTACATCAACAAAGTTATGATTGCCACATTATTAAAATATTCGAATACCAAGGAATTGGGAGGAATTTTCTGGCTCCACTCCCAAAGCTAAGTCATTCTCCCCCATATCACATCAATATAATATAATCAATATGATATTATTATATTGATATAATAATAATAATATCAAATACAAACAACGAACCATCTTCTAGACCATGGACATCACACCTGCACTTCGACAAATCTCCAACCACAGATGCCTCTAGTGATGATGTTCTCTCTTTATCAGCCTTATGAAAAACTAGGTGGTAAACTAGTACCACCAAAATGGTGCTAAATAATATTTTCCATTCATCTCATCCCTTAACCCTTATTCATCCAGTTACATAAAGCACTTTTAGCAGAAAAAGTTTAATCTGGAGGAAAATATGAGTGCAACATCTTAACTTAAGGTCAGACTTTGGTGGAGTGGGAAAGAATGCTGACTTCATTCATGATGAAAGTGGTGGAATAAAACAGAAACCTGTGAAACCACTGTGTTTAGTAAAGAGAGGATTACGTTAAGAATTCCTTCAACCTCAACAAATATTGAAGTGTTTGCCAGAGCTAAAGATGTGTCTAGTTCCCACACTATTTCTGTGCTTAACAAAAATTCTTAAAATTCTTTTTATAATAGGTCATTAAGGTCTCACTTGCCAATAAATGTTTTAGACAGACAGAGCTGGGTTAGGTGTCCAGACACCCATACCCCTGCCTGCTCATATACAAATGTATGTATAAATTGTATTTTACCCAATTTCCCAAAAAAGAACAGTAAAAGGTTAATGATTTACAATACTGCCTTTCAACAATGTTCTGTAATAGGTGGGAATCCAAGGACACCAACTGTATTTGTGAAATTTGTATTTGTATTTGTATTCAATTCTTGCTTCAGCTGCTCAACAGTCCAAGTTCTTGGTTTTATAATGATGTTTTTAATGGAAGACAGGTTTGGACCTCCAGGCTAGCGAACTGCACTGTCATCATGAGGCCACACTGTTGTAACAAGTAATTACTGTGACTGGCATTGTGTCTCACAAATAGGGATGTCCCTAAATAACATGGTGTTCCAATAGAAGCGCATGCTGCTCTAAAATGTATATGTACCCCTCAGTGTTATCTTTTATCTTAATAGATGTGCAACTTACTTATGCCACTGGCATAAAAACACAAT
The DNA here is from genome assembly GCF_030014385.1 of Trichomycterus rosablanca. NCBI lineage: Eukaryota > Metazoa > Chordata > Actinopteri > Siluriformes > Trichomycteridae > Trichomycterus > Trichomycterus rosablanca. Next base: position 19,160,958 of record NC_085990.1, read on the forward strand.
ATCTATTATTAAAAAAAAAAACAGTTTGAAAGGTGGACTCATCAGACCACAGCACTTTCCAGTTTGCGTAAGTCCATTTCAGATGAGCTTGAATTTAAAGAAGTTGGTGGTGTTTCTGGTTGTTGTTGATTTCATCTGTAAGGTTTAAGGCCACTAGAATTCAATATAGTTTTTGGGTCTTGCCCTTTATGCATAGAAATGTCTCCAGATTCTCTGAATTTTGTAATTGTAATGGACTGTAGATATTGAAATCACTAAATTCCCTGAACTTCATTAAATTATTGGACAATTTGCTCACATTGATCCAGCATCACCTGGTTTAGATTTTTATTTCACATGTTTTTAAAAATCAGTCAAGTTGGTAAACATTTTTTGTGCTGTTTATTTTCAATGAAATACTGTAAGAAGACATGTTGACAAGTTTACCAATCACTGCTTTCTATTTTTATTTTTATTTTTTAACATTTTTGGAATCAGGTTTGTAACTAATATTGTGAAAAAATTAAATAGGTGTGTGGTAGCGGCTGTTTTCTCTTGTTATATGCAATTACATACAAAAACAAGTATTTAGTCACCTTTGTTTTTACACTTCTGGTGCATTTATCCTCTTCACATTTTTAGTTTTCATTTCTACAGCCACAAACCTCCTCTTTTAAAAAACAGAATTGTACAGTTTGTACACAAAACATAACAATAATAAGTTGTCAACACTATGGCACTAATTTAGCTCGTTATGTTTAGAGCACAAAGAGTTGTGAGTATAAACTGATGAACACCCTACTTGCAGTGAAGTATTGTGGTGGTTTGGGCTGCTCCTCTGGAAATGGTGCCTGGGCATTACAAATCATTAAAGGTAGCTGAGAAAATGATGCACCAAAACAAGTTTAATCATCAAAAGAATTTTAATCATCAGTCAAGAAATTTAATTTTAAAAATTTAAACAAAGGTGGTGTAGCAGTTCAATATGCTAGCCCAAAACCATTGAGACTCGAGGCTTGGGTTCTAAAACTGGTGGTTATTGTGGCCTGGCCATGTGCTTAATGGACTCCACCGGCCATTTCTAAAGAATGAAAGGCTGTATAGTGACTGCCTGATTAAGACACCAGCATGAGTGATGGAAAAATATGGAAGGAGGAGCATGATCCTTTATATGTCATGAGGCTTTCTGTAAAAATCTGCAGCCAGCAGCTTTACAACTGTTGAATGTGTGTGCAAGCCAGTGGTTCTCCCTGGTCAGTATGGGTGCCCTGCAGAGGGGAGAAAAAAGGAGGACAGTGGCCAAGCCAATTGGAAGGAATAGAATAACCAAACACTAAAATAGGGACTGAAATCTTAGTGAATGTTTGTATCCGTTTCAGCTGGGAAGAAAATATACAATCCAAAATGTTGCATACATTTCGTCTGAAATGGTGGCAAGTAGACTGAGAAGCAAGAGACTTAAGTTTCATTAGAAAGGTTCCCAGGTAGGATTGGGCAAAATGACATTACACTGAGCATGCATGGTAAAGGTCATAAAAACCTTTTTGTCATTAATATGAATGAAATATAAACTTTAATTAAAGTACATTTATTTTTTAAAAATACTGGCACTTCAATACATTTGTATGAAAGTGTAACAAACCCCATTTTTGGAAAAGTTAAAACATTTTGTAAAATGCAATCGGGATTGGAACACTGTCCGGAGTGTTTTATGACCTTAATTACACAATTATCAAACTAGATTTATAGTTGAAGATTTGCAGAAAATGGAAGCATTTGTGGGACACAGGGTTTCCTAATATATTATTATACACCTCCTACATACCAACAAATAATTATTTGAACGGTATGGCACAGGATAGCCATTTCTTTGGTGTAACTATGAAAAGGACTTGAGACAGATACTGTTAGTACTTTGATTGGAACAGAATTCTGTGGCCAGAAGCAAAAATTGACCCGTTGAGGCATGGACTCCACTAGACCCCTGAAGGTGTGCTGTGGTATCTGGCACCAAGATGTTAGCAGCAGATCCTTTAACTCCCGTAAGTTGTGAGGTGGGGCCTCCATGGATCAGACTTGTTTGTCCAGCACATCCCACAGATGCTCGATTGGATTGAGATCTGGTTAATTTGGAGGCCAAGTCAACAACTCGTTGTTGTGCTCCTCAAACCATTCCTGAACCATTTTTGCTTTGTGGCAGGGTGCATTATCCTGCTGACAGCCATCAGGAATACCGTTTCCATGAAAGGGTGTACATGGTCCGCAACAATGCTTAGATAGGTGGTGCATGTCAAAGTAACATCCACATGGATGGCAGGACCCAAGATTTCCCAGCAGAACATTGCCCAAAACATTACGCAGCCTCCGCCGGCTTGCCTTCTTGCCATAGTGCATCCTGGTGCCATGTGTTACCCAGGTAAGCGATGCACACGCACCCGGCCATCCACGTGATGTAAAAGAAAACGTGATTCATCGGACCAGGTCACCTTCTTCCATTGCTCCGTGGTCCAGTCCTGATGCTTATGTGCAGTTTAAGTTCAAGGAATTTAGTGATTTTAATATCTACAGTCTGTAACCATTAAAAAATCCACAGATACATTTTTTTTCCTAAAGTGAGTTAGGGTTTTTTCCTGGACTAGAGATGTTTCATGTACTTTTAAAATGGTATGGTCGAACGGTCATTATTTTTAGCTATAATTATAAGCACCAACGATCTTTTTATAGCACCAATTTTCACCAATTTTTTTTAAACAAATAAGTTTTTTCGTGGCTTAATAAACCTTTAGAACTTCTCTCGTCGGAGCCTTTTTACTGCGGAACCTAAAACACAGTCATTGTTTCCAAACGCCAATGTTATGGTCTGTTGTGTAATGAATGTACAACGTAGCGCGTTAGCTAAATGTACTGAACAGCTACATTTAAATGACCTGTATTTTACGTACTCTTTATATTTATAAACCTGAAATTACCCTAATAACATAACCCTAATACCTTGCAATTAATACGTAGTGTACTATATAGGCTGTAGAAAGTCTTACTTTTAGGCTAATGTAGGCTACCTATACATTGAAAAATACGTAATTTGGGATTTGTTCAGTTTTCTTGAAGCGTTTTATAACGAGGTGAGTGTCGTTTAATTTTAACATATAATTAATTGTTTTCTGTGGCTCCCATTCCTATCCTAAAAGTCTGTTATACATTTTATTAGGAGAACCTTTCATTTAAGATATATGAGAAATGCTATTAAAATAAATAATTGAACTGTAATGGACACACGTTTATCAGTTCTACTGACTGTCATACAGAGAATGGATGGAAAATAACCTAAAACAATATATTTATATAAAAACCTAATACAATAAGGTGAAGCCCATCGAAGAGCTTTAATCCATTACGGACTGCTGTCATACAAGGTTTGAATGATCTGTGAAGCCTCCACTTCTTTGCGCAGTCAAGGTGTTGATCCACTCCACAGTCTGTGCACCAGATCCCACCATAATCGTTAAATGATTTAAATTAGAGTGGGTTTGATTAACACCATTAAGTAAGTATGTGGGCATTATTATTTTATAATCACCAGAAAAGTCTGTTTGCACCATAGGGTGCACCTGGTCATCTAAAACAGTATTTGTTGGATGTCATACGACCAAGTTTGTTTGGTTGTTTGTTTATTAGGATTTTAACGTCATGTTTTACACTTTGGTTACATTTATTACAGAAACGGTAGTTACTCATTACACAAGATTCATCAGTTCACAAGGTTATATTGAACACAGTCATGGACATGGACAATTTAGTATCTCCAATTCACCTGTTTTTGGACCGTGGGAGGAAACCGGAGCACCCGGAGTAAACCCACACAGACACGGGAAGAACATGCAAACTCCACACAGAAAGGACCCGGACCGCCCCACCTGGGGATCGAACCCAGGACCGTCTTGCTGTGAGGCGACAGTGCTACCCACGTAGCCACCGTGCTGCCCTCATCCGACCAAGTAAAACCCTTATGACCCTTATGCCATCGACCCTTATGATTTCCACCCTTAGGCTGGCCAGATCATGCATTCAGGATTTCCTGCTGTACCTGTAACAGTTGATTGTATACATTGCTGGTTAAAGGCTTGTTCTGGCTCTTTACTAACAATTCACAGACAGTTCATTGCTTTATAATATGGTTCAGGGGTCCAGGCTTGATGCTTTTTACACCAAGTTATCAATTTTTGGTGTTTACAAAAGGTAGTCACTTAGGCGCTTGGGTGGCACAGGGGTAAAATACGCTAGCCCACTATTGCTGAGATCCTGGGTTCGAATCTCAGAGATGCTATCAGTTGGTTGGGTGTCTACACAGACATGATTAACTGTCCCTGAGGTGTGCACAGCTCTCAGTAATGACTCCAAGCCTGGATAAAATAAGGAGAGTTGTGTCAGGAAGGGCATCCGGTGTAAAAGCAGTGTCAAATCAGGTCTGTGGACCATTGTTTGTTTGTTTTGTTAGCATTTTAACGTCATGTTTTACACTTTGGTTACATTCATGACAGGAAACGGTAGTTACAAACACAGTCATGGACAATTTAGTGTCTCCAATTCACCTCATTTGCATGTCTTTGGACTGTGGGAGGAAACCGGAGCACCAGGAGGAAACCCACGCGGACACGGGGAGAACATGCAAGCTCCACACAGAAAGGACCCGGACCACCCCACCTGAGGATTGAAGCCCAGGACCTTCTTGCTGTGAGGCTACGCACTGAGCCACCGTGGACCATAGTGATTCGTTGTAACCTCTCAGTGTGGGAGCAGATCAACAGTTTTTTTAGATTGGGTCACAGAGGTGTTTATACCACTCTGTGGTTAGTAATTGTAAGTGCCATAAAGCAACTAACCTGTATAGTGCTGTCTATACCTGTCAGTGAGTTTAAATTTGTCTTTTTTGTCTGCAATTTTGTGACAGTTTTCCCTGAGACATATTGTTATTGTCTGACGGGCCTTTTGATGTTTCTTTTTTCAGCTGTGTCATTACTAGTATAAAATACCTGTAAATAAGAGAAATCAGCAATTACATGACTTATCAAGTAAGTACTTAATGTATGTGAAGGTCTAATATTGTGCCAGGGTAAATTATGATTGTATATATCCAGAAATTATATTTTTGTTCATACATTATCATATATTGAATTATTTGTTGTAATAATTATGATTGTTGATTTCTGTACATATATGAAAGTGCTTATATATGAAGTGTTGCTTATTACAGGTCTGGCAGTTTCTAACCAGCCGTACCAAAAATGTCAGAATCAGGACACAGCCAGCCTGGAATGTATGGGCAGGGACGAAGGAGAAGACGACGGCGAGACAGAGAGGCTGGACCACCGGCTCAAAACCTTTCAGGGCCGAGTCGCGACAGAGACTATGTTCCTCGAGAACGAAGGGTAGTTCTGTCCATTTATGGGTAAATAAATACTTAGTATATCAGAATTAATGTAAAACATGTATTAACATTTTTTGGTTTGTGTTTTCAGGATGGGAGCGAGGAGTCGTCTGGTCCACACCTTCAGAAAACGCCCATCATTCTTGCTAAACCACCTGGAGAAAGGGTAAGTCTAAGCAAGCTACATGGACAAAAGTGTCTGGACATCTATCGTAATTATTGAGGTTTTTCAGCCACATCTAATTATACATTATATTCCTTTCGACTTTGCAGTTTGGGGAAGGTCCTTTCCTGTTGCAGCATGACCCTGTGCATTAAATGAGGTTCATAAAAGCATGGTCTGACCAGTTATTTTGGTGCATTTTCAGTGGACTGCAGAGTTTTGAACTCAGCCCCATTGATCACCTTAGGAATAAATTAAAACATCAATTTCATATCAGGCCTTGCTGTCCAACAACAGTGCCTGACCTCAGAAATTTCCATAGACACATTCCACAATGTTGTGGAGAGCATTTTCACTTAAGACGGGTCTTATAAGCCGCTCAGGTGGCGCAGCGGTAAAGTACGCTAGTGCACCAGAGTTGGGGTTCTGAATGCATCGCATCGAATCTCGACTCTACCTCTCCCACTAGGTTGGGCGGCAGCAAGACGATTGACTGTTGTTCAGGGTTAAAGGGTAGAGAGTCGGAGCATAGGTCCTCATAACTGGTACAACTGCAGCCCCTGCTGGCTGACTGATGGCGCCTGCACAGGGCTGAGGAATAATGCTGATGGGGGTGTGACCCTCTGTACACAGCGTCCATTAGTGTATGAACTCGACTCGTGCAGGTGAAAAATGCAGTCTGTACTGATTGCGTACCGGAGGGGGCGCAAGTCAGTTGAAAGGCGTCCTCAGTCAGGGTTGAACCAGTATAGAGGACACAATCAGGGTAATTGGACACGACTAGAATAGGGGAGAAAAATTGGGGAAAAAAGTGGGGAAAAATAGATAATAAAAAAAAAAAAAGACTGGTCTTATAGCCTGTTGATGGGGTCAGTGACCATGGTTTTGGAATGGGATGTTGATCAAGGTCACGCCCTCACCCACCAACACCTCCTGGTTGGCGAGCTGGCACCAACCTGTCAATTACGTGCTACAATCCTTACAAATAAACATATTTTTTTTAGAATGTCCTAGAATTTCAGCCATCAGAGACTAATTTTATAGGGTTGAGAACATGAAAGGCTTGTTCGAGACGATTCCTCCAATTAAAATTCTGAACTTTTTAGACAGACTTGATGTAAAACAAATGATCTAAACAAATAATGATGTACAGTTTTAATATCTGTCTATTCCATAAATATAGCCAGTATGTTGCTGATATGGCAATAAACCCAAACAAACCATCAAGGTCACAATCGGGCACCAATATGATTTTTGCCCATATAAATGTACAATGCCCAAATATTAAAACATATACAGATGCCAGTTTATGAGTTACACCAGGCATTGGTAAACATTAGAGGTGTAAAATCTGTTGATATGCACTATATGTCAGCTTTTCTGTGCCTAGTCTATTAATGAAAATGGAGTATTGTTGACCAGGTATTTGCATGGTAAGCCATTTTAAGAACAACAGTGACACAAGCATTTAGAGTAAAAAAAAGAATGCATGCTTTTTCAGTCAAAGCAGAGTGCTCCTGTCAGTGGCGGCCAGCTGGAGAAGCCGATCATGCTTATTAAAGCCAGAGATGAAGGAGGGAAACCGGGCACCACACCTGATTTAGCCCCTCAGGCTGCTGGCCCTGGAGTGGCAAAACTGGAGCGGGAGGGTCAACGTCCAACACAGCCTGTGTATCAGATCCAGAATCGCGGAATGGCCTCTGCTGCTTCCACCTGTGCTGTTGATCGTGAGCATTTTCTTCTTGTTTTTCTGGATTTGTATTTGCCAATCTAGTAATTTCTAGAATGCACTGCACTTGCACAACCCCAGTTTGATCAGTGAGAGTCGGACAACTACACTCCTACTCAGACATGTGTCCAATCTGTGGCTACTTCTTATCACCTGCCAGTGTTGTGTTCCCACACTGAGTCGTATTGCGTATGAAGAGCCTTGCTAGGCTCCATGTGACTCCACCCCCTCTTCCCTTCTTTTTGCAAGCACCCATATTAGTCTGACAGATGCATGTGGCAAAAAGCATGTGTGGTAGCATTAATAAGTGTTAGTGAGTGTTGTAGAGCAGTGTCAGCTTAGATGTTAAGGCACTGGACTATTGATAGTAAAGTTGCTGGTTTAGGCCCCACCACTGTAAAGTTGTTGGAATTATTTAGTCTATGCCTATATTTCTTTATTACTTAGCCTGTAGTGTCATATATTTTGTAATCTTTAACTTTGTTAACAGCTGTGATTGGCCAGACGAAGCTTCTTCCCCCTGAGAAGATGAAGCACAGCATTAAACTCGTGGATGATCAGATGAACTGGTGTGACAGTGCTATGGAGGCAAGTATCCACATCGATGATGCTGTCTGGTTGTGAAGGATTTAATAACGTAACATGTTCCTATAATAATACTTATGGATATTTTACCATGATATATGGGTAGCACGGTGGCTCCGTGGGTAGCACTCTCGCCTTATAGCAAGAAGGTCCTGGGTTGGAGTTTGCATGTTCTTCCCGTGTCTGTGTGAATTTTCCCCGGAAGCTCCGGTTTCCTCCCACAGTCCAAAGACATGCAAGTGAAGTGAATTGGAGATACTAAATTGTCCATGACTGTGTTTGACATTAAACTTGTGAACTAATGAATCCTGTGTAACATGTAACTACCTGTTCTGTCATGAATGTAAGTGTGTAAAACATGACGATAAATTCTAATAAATAAATAAAATAATAAACAATGATATTTTTTTAATTATGCCACTACATAACACCTTCCTGATATCTGATATCTGTGCTTTTCTAGGATTAGCTCCTTAACTTCTGTTGATGCATGCTCAAGTACTGTACATCTGATGCTTGAGAGTACATCTCTCACCATCTTACAACGCCGTAATAGAAGCTACACCCCAATCATATGTGAAAGACACACATGACCATTGTAATTAATGGTCATTGTGATTTGCATATGGACCTGCGCACCGGTTCCATTGTTATGCAATGGGCGGTGATTGGTCGGCTGCATATAAGGTTGGGGTATTCAACACCAGCTCAGACTGAAGAAGTCATTCGGATTGAGTGACAAAACGTATCTCTACAACAAACTTGTGTCCAGATGAACTGATTCAACTTTGTGGAGCTCCTTAACTTGTTTTAAATGTTGCTTTGACTTAATTTACATGTACTGCATTCTGTGAACAGCCTCTACCATACTGACTGATTTCACAAAGGTATGGGCACTTTTATAGCAGTGTAAATGTATTGGTCTTTTGATTGAGTATCTGTGTGTCTTAGTATCTACGGGATCAGACTGACATGCTGGTTGTGGGAGTCATTGGCCTCCAAGGAACAGGAAAGTCCACTATTATGTCTCTTCTCTCAGCCAATACGCCTGAAGAGGACCAAAGGTAAGTATTTCTATTTGTTTTTCTATTTATATACAAGTGATCTTATTAAAATGCATATTAAAATCATTCCTTGATTTTAACCATGTATTTGATTCTTTGTATTCCACAGGGCCTATGTTTTTAGGGCTCAGACACAGGAGATCAAAGAAAGAGGGGGGAACCAGACAAGTGGAATTGACTTCTATATTACACAAGAGAGGGTGATATTCCTGGACACACAGGTAACACCCGGTGTCTTAAATAAACCACAACATGAGCAAAAGTATGTGGACACCCCACTACTAATTAAGTTCTGGATTGCAGTTTACAAAAACACAATGTCCATTACTGATTTGAAAAATTGACTTGTCAGACTACAGCACACGTTTCCATGGTTTTTTTTAAATGCAAATTTCCCAATTTTCCTTTTAATCTAGTTGTATCCAGTTACCAGATTGCATTTCAAGTTTTCTACTGCTGCTGACCACCACTCTGACCAAGGAGGGTCGTGACTGTCACACGCCCCCCTCCAACATGTGTGAAGGTGCAAGGCGTTTTAATATGGAGATCCATATCGCACCCAGTCATGCACCAATCTCTATTATTCCCAGTCTTTGTGTACACTCAATCAATCAGCCAGCAGGGGTCTTAATTGCAGCAGTAGTCAGAAATCCCCTCCAGCACTCTCACCCTTGGATCAGCCAATCATTGTCCATTTAGGCATCCAGCCTGCTGTTAGCAGAGCTGAGATTTGAACTCGTTAGTTTGGGATGTTGACTCTGGTGCTGCACCACGTTACCACTTTTATGTTAGTCCATCTTAGATGAGCTTGAGCTCAGAGAAGTTGGGGGATATTGTTGGAAAACTTGGTGGCAACTCCCTGTTTTTAGCATATTTAGCTGTTATGAACCACTAGCTACTGACCTTGTATATAACTTAATTTCTGAATGCTGAAATAATCACTTTTGTAATTTCTATTATATTCTGCATTGAAGTCACATTAAGCATAAAGCCTTGCAGTTAACCATTAAAAGAATTTGGCAGGTCTAACGCAGGTCTTCAAATCTCAGCAGAGCCAGTGATTTAGTCAGGCATCCACACAAACACAACTGCTTTGTTAACATTCTGTTATCGGAATTACAAGTTTTGTTGGTCTTTCTGTTTACAGCCAATTTTGAGCCCTTCTATCTTGGATCATCTCATTAATAATGATCGGAAGCTTCCGCCTGAGTATAACCTCCCTCACACCTATGTGGAGATGCAGGTCAGTCAATATTCACAATACGCAATCAGGAAAAGATTCTACAACAATGACATTTCCACCTCAATTTAGTATAAATTATTTGATAGTGTGATCCAGCCCATTGCACTTTACGGGAGTGAAGTATGGGGTCCACTCAATTTTCACAGTTATATTAAATGGAACAAACATCCAACAGAAACCCTGCACGCTGAATTCTGTAGAATGATTTTGAAAGTCCAAAGAAAAACACCGACCATTGCCTGCAGGGCAGAATTAGGCCGATTTCCTCTAATTATAAACATAGAAAAAAGATCTCTAAATTTCTGGATACACCTAAAGTCAAGTCCCAAAGAGTCACTACAATTTAAAGCACTCCAGTGCCAAAAACTGACCCCTGAAAAGAGTGCCCTCAGCCAGCTGGTCCTGAGTCTCTCTGACCCCCAAACAGGCCTCACCACAGATAACAGCACTGTCCAACAGCTCATAACAAATAGTAAGAACAGATGTCTAGAACACTGGGAGAACCAAATCCAATCTTACAGTAGACTAGAATGCTTCCGGGAAGTAAAAAGTGAGTACAAACTAGAGCCGTATCTCACAGCAGTCAGAGATCCACAGCAGCGACAGATCCTGACCAAGTACCGACTCAGTAACCAAAGTCTGGCCATAGAGACGGGCAGATACAAAAAGTCCTGGCTGCCCAGAGAGGAGAGACTGTGTTCACTGTGAGAGTGGAGAGGTGGACAGAGATGCACTTCCTTCTTCACTGCCAAAAATTCAAAACAACACCAGAAAAATTCACTGACAGATTTAAACAACTAATCCCAAATTACCAAACACTCACAGAATTGGAAAAATTAAAAAAAATTCTAGGAGAAGGGCACACTGCCCCCCTCGTTGCACAGTATGTATCAGCGCTACACCACCTGAGAGACAGTGGGTAACGGTTCTGTGTGTATATATACATATGTTTATAGAATACAGTTATATATTGTCTGTAAATTTGCTAAAATATATATATATTTTTTTATTTATTATTTTATCTTTATTCACTTCTATTGTTTATCGTTTTACTGTCATCTTTCGCTTCCTTTGTAATTTAATAATTTTATTATCGTTGTAATGCTTTGGCAACATTGTTTTTTTTACAGTCATGCCAATAAAGCTACTTTGAATCTTGAATCAATATTCACTTAGAAGCAATGAGAAATAATGATGATGAATTACGATTTGACTTGCATGGTGATGACTAGACAGGCATCTTTGAAGATCTGGTGAGAAATACAACAGTGAATGCATCTTTACTACCATTAAGCATGGATGTAGATGTGTCATGGTGTGGGGAGCCATTTTAGCTGCTGGTACTTCCAAGCTACTTCACTGTGAAAAGTCAATTCCTGCTTTGGAATGTAGGAAAAAATGCAGAAAGGCTTGCATTGTACAATTGAAAAATGGGGAAGTTGTGTTTTAAATGGACCAATGAGCACAACATTGCGTACCCACAAGAGGGTAACATCCAAAGAGATCAATTGAAAGGCTATTATATACTAAGTTAATTCATCTGTTTGTTTAATTCTTACTAATTTCCTGACCAATTATCTGTGTTTGAGACCATTAAAGGCTTAATATTTTGGCTCATTTTTGTGCCTAGCAATGTATGTTTTAAAAAAAAAACATTTTTCTGCTCTTGTGTTTAGTCTCTGCAGATAGCTGCATTTCTCTTCACTGTGTGTCATGTGGTCATTGTGGTTCAGGACTGGTTCACAGACATCAACCTGTACAGGTAACTATATGGCTATAAAGGCAATTTTTTACTAACATAATTAAACTAGAATATATAAATGTTTTTATGACAGGGACCTCTGTAATTACAGACCCCATTTGAAAAGTCGGGACACCTTTTAAAAATGCAATGAAATCTGCAATTTGTTAATTTACAGAAACATTTTCATTTAACATACAAAAGAACGAAGTCTCACAGAGCACAGTTTTGCATGTAATGCCGTCTGTGACCAGCCACCCCACCCCAATCTTGACCGGTCAGCTAAAGCCACACTTGCATCAGCTATAAGAAACCCTGTTTCAGACATTGTTCCTCCCCCTTGCTGACACAAAGCTAATCATGTGTCTGTGTAGTCTCCCGGCCAGCTGATAGCAGAGCTGAGATTCGAATTTGAGATTTTGAGATCTCAGCACTGGTGGGCTAGTGTGTTTTGCAGTTGCGCTACCCAGATGCCGGCCAGAAGTAGATTCTTTTAAATAGTCTTAACTAGAGATGGAACGATCGATCGGCTATAAATCGATATCGGCCGATTTTTAATCAAAATAGGCGATATTTCCCAAATGTAGCCGATCCGATCGTGTGATATATAAAGACCATGTTAAGCTTAACAGCTCAGTGGATTGATCCAGACTTTGAGCTACAAAGCACCAACCATCACATCACCATTCATCAACCATCGTACAGAAACCATGGTGAAAGCTCTTCACGACCTAAAATAACATAATTAACGTTGTGCATCATACATAGTTCAGGATCATCTGCTCTGACTGACAGAAAACTTTTAGCTCCACAGACGGAACGAGTCTGACTCGGTTACAGATCTGTGGTAATAGCAGTTTAATTAAGCTTTTTAATTGAGCTTTTTAATGTAAGAGAGTCACACAAAATGTTCTGTAGTAGCTGGTGTTTATTTAAAACCACGACATTAATTAATAACAGTAAACACGGAGAGATAACTGAGAAGAGAAACTTACGCTTCGCATAAAATTAATCGACTCATGAATCACTTATATCGATACTGTGAACAGAGAGTCTCTCTTAAAGGCACACACACGTCAATGCTTCTGTCACCGGTTTATCTTCACTGTTCGTCCTATTTTTAAGGTTTTTTTCAGACTGAACTGTATAACATCTAACGTGCGTGTGTGCGTGGTCAGTTAGACTAATGAGATATGTCTCCCTTGGGTGAAAAATGAATTGCTTTAGTTTTAGAAGTAAAAAAATCTTGCAATGCCGCCGCACCCCCCTGGTCAGGCACTCGCGTCCCACAGGTTGAGCCCCCCCCATCGGAATCGGCTATCGGCCGATCGCTCTGAAAAGAAATCGGAGATCGAAATCGGTGTCAAAAACCCCGATCGGTACATCTCTAGTCTTAACACTTACAGTGTCTGGTGCTTGAGTGCCGCAGCGGTCTGTTACCGCCCTGCGATGGATTGATCCCCTGTCCAATGTATTTCTAATTTGCACCCAGTGTTTTTCAATAGAACATGGGCCTGTAGCGAATTTGACCAGGAAAAAGTTGTTAATGAACTTCCCCTGCTCAGACATGGTAAAGTGTGTCTATTGAGACCAGGCTGGTAGCTAGGCTGAAACTGGAACCACAGGGATTGATCTGCTGTCTATTTTTTTTTAAATAAAACTTTGTTCTTAGTTAGAATCACTAAATTAGCACCCACATAAACCTTTCCTGCCGTGAATGTAACTCACAAGAGTAAACATGGCGTTAAAAGATAGATAGATGTTCTTAGTTTATTTTTTCATTGCTTGTAAAATACTGCTACTCTTTTCTTTGACTACAATCATACATTTCAGATCATGAATCATAAATTTGATAGAAATATTTTTCTTGATCAGATTTCTTCAAACTGCTGAGATGCTGAAACCTTCAACTCCATCTGCAAGCCATGACAGCATTGCATCCTCAGGGCCAGATGATGGATCTGAGTACTACCCTCACCTCAGTAAGCTTGTTAAGTATTTGTTTACACTCTCACCGTGCTGTTTTACTGCCAAAACACATTTAATATGTGTGGTTTTTCAGATTTTCTTTGCCTGTTTTGCTTTCAGTGCTGTTTGCATTTGGATTTTGATTGCGTACAATAAGTTGAGACAAATGTGCAAATCAGCAGGATGCTTGTGTTTATACTTGCCATGTTTTCTCTTTTATCATCATTTAATTTATGAATTTTTTGTCATATTTATCCTCCACTGCTGCAGACCCCTAATCTGACCAAAGAGGGCTGCATCTAACAATACGTCCCCTCCAACTGCAAAATAGCCAACCACATCTTTTAACTTGCACAATCCAGGTTCACACAGGGATAAGTAGCACATACAGAGACTACTACTACTACTCTCCATTATTCCCCGTATCTGTGCAATCACCATATACTGGCCAGCAGAGACTGTATTTGTAGAAGCAGTGAAAAATCCCTTTAGCCCACTTACGTTCAGACATAGCCAATCATGTCTTTGTAGGCGCCTGGCTGGCCGTTAGCAAAGCTGAGATTCAGACTCAGTGGTGGGCTAGTGGCTATGCCACCCTAGTGCACCCTAGAACACTCCTCTGTGGTGTGCTGGTGTGTTAGACCAGGGTTTTTAGCCCAAAAAAGGGTCGCAGACAAAAATAATAATAATTAAATAAAATTTTTTTGAATTTGTTCATGATTAATTTTACATCTTGTAAACCACAGTGGGACCAGATTGTACAGAGCAAAACAGAGAGAATAAGATGCATTGTTTGTGTTGCCTGGGTCGCATAAATAATTATGGACATTATGTGGGTCGCTTAAGTTTGAAAAACCCTGTGTTAGACCACTGCGCCACTCAAGCACCCAGTGCTGTAAAGCATATTTGTTCTCAATATCTGGTGAAGAATGCTGTCACAGTCTTACCCTTATCCAGCTCCTTCTACTTACACAAGTTGCCTTGTCCAATTGGAAACTGACAATAGCACATTAGGTACGGTACGGTACGGATAGTTTTGGATTTGCATGCACACTGTAGAGTACAGTGGGGTACGATGCAATGACAAAGGGGCATTACTGTCACATATTAATTGCATATCACACTATTGGTTAGTACACAACATTGACAACATTCTTGTGTTTGGGTGTTTTAGTTTTTCTGCAGAACAAAGCAAGAAGAGAGGAGTTTTGTCCCCGAAACCTGAAAGACATGCACATGGTTGTAGACAAGCTGATGGCGCACTCCCATCTGAAATATAAAGGTTAGTCCAGAGAGCTTCCAACATCTAGCTTGTTTACAAAAAAGAAAGGCGGTCTTTTGTGTACCAATTATTTGCTGATCATTAAAAGCTTTTCTCAGCCCTAATAGCACCTAATATTTTCCTTTGTAAGACCTACTTTACAAACACCAAAAGGTAGGACTGTTAATAATAATATAGTTCTCCCTTTTACATCACGATTTTCCCCATGGAAGTTTAGATATAAGGCCAAGGTGCTTAAGTAGATACTTTAATCTAATATGCAACTTATAATTGTGACAGTATGCAATCCAAGCAATTGAGGATTAAGGGACTTGCTCAAGGGCTCAACAGTGGCAGCCTGACAGATGTGTGGCTTGAATTAGTGACCTATTGCTGTTCAAGTACCTTAACTGCTGTGCTACCACTGCCCTATGAATTTATAAACTCAGAAATGCTTAAAATGTATGTATAGTACCGTATAATATATTTTATCTATTAATAACATTAATATACATGATTTATTTTACTCCCTGTTGTCTTTTGTTTTTTTAAGGAACACTGTCCATGCTGGACTGTAATGTATTCCCCGGACTGGATCGAGATTACCTCGGAACTGAAGTCAATCTTTTCCTTTTACCTATTTTGGAGAATGATGGAGATGAGGCCCTGACAAGGGCAGGTCAGAAAATATTCTCATTCAATTTTTATTTTATTGTAGATATCTATTTGTTTTTAAAATTTTGATTAAAATGTATATGCTTAAATTATGTGGGCACCTCACTTATTTTTTTGAGGTAATATGTGTAAGCCACACCTTTGATAACACACATATAAATTCAATTCTATGCTTCAAACTTTGTGGCAACCCCTTGGCCTACACAGAGCTCTGACATTAAGCCTATTGAACACGTCTAGAATAAAGTTGAATGTTGATTTTGAGCTAGGCTGTCCATTTTACAAATGCTGTTTTGATTTCGGCAAACACACTTCTATATATTGTAGATGGCCTTCCCAGAGTGTAATAGCAGCAAAGAGGTGCCAACTTCATATTGCTTTCGTATTGACTTAATTGTTTTTTACACTCTTTTATTACTGTCACAAAGATTAATCAAGACAAAGCAGAAATTTGTGGTTGCGTTTGTTGGCATTTATCTCCCTGGGTCAATAATCCACTTCTGGCTGCGATAACAGTTGCAAGTGTTTTTGTTTGTTTATTTATAGGATTTTAACGTCATGTTTTACATTTTGGTTACATTCATGACAGGAACGGTTGTGACTCATTACACAAGATTCATCAGTTCACAGGGTTATATCAAACACAGTCTTGGGACAATTTTGTATCTCCAATTCACCTCACTTGCACGTCTTTGGACTGTGGGAGGAAACCCACGCGGACACGGGGAGAACATGCAAACTCCACACAGAAAGGACCCAGACCGCCCTACCTGGGGATCGAACCCAGGACCTTCTTGCTGTGAGGCGACAGTGCAACCCACTTACCCACCGTGCCGCCCAGTTGCAAGTGTAATGGAATATGTGTATAACTGATTTGCAGCTATGGTATGTCCAACAAGCTCATGGTCAGGTGTCCACATACTATTGGCCATATAGTATATGAGTAGATAGTCAACCTTTTTCATTTCAGCTTATAACTGTCATTTATTAGTATGTTTTATGCAGTCTTTTGAACCAGGTAATTTTCGCCCCCTATCCAATAATCAAATAAACTGATTTGCTAAACTGATTAAACTGTCTTCAGATACAGATAATTTAATAATTTTGTAAACCAGGAATAATAAATATATGGATTTGTTTTGTGTCTGTATGCCAGGTTCTGGATCAACTCCTCTCTTCTCTATACTGCCTGGCTACAGAGGCCACCCGAGTTTTTCCTCAATGGTGTCGAAACTTCGCAGCCAAGTCCTGGCCGTGTCCCGCAATCAGCTTTCCCATACCATTCTGACTGAAAAAAATTGGTAGGCCACACATGAACTTTCCACATTTGGTAGTATTACAGTTTTGGAACTAACATTGACTTAATTGGTTTTCACACCCGTATATTATTGTGACACAAAGGTTAATTAAGTAACAAAGCAGAAAATTGTGGTTGCATTTGTTGGAATTCATATCCCTGGGTCACTAATCCATCTTAGGCTGCAATTACAGTTGCAAGTGTACTGGAATATGTGTATAACCGCTTTGCAGTTAAAGCTTTTGGATACTGATATTTTGTCTCTTGTTCTTGGCAAAATTGCTTAAGCTCTGTCTGATGATGAAGTCTTGACTTGGTTGTTTAAACACATTAAGGTTCTTGGTTTTGAATCGTTCCATTATAGCTTTGGCAGTATGCCTAGAGTTGTCTTGGTAGAGGGACATCAACTTGACCACACACTTTTTACAGGTGTATATACAGGTGCCAGGTGTGGCAACAGTTTAAAGTTCAGTATGTCTGAACATAAAGCAAGATCTAAAAAGACAGGTCTATTGTTTAATGAGATTGGTGTGGACAAACTGTAGTGGCTTGCACAAAACCCTGACCTCAACCCTACCAAGAACCTTTGTGATTAATTGGATTATCAGACGGCAATGGAATATATATTATATTTTCCAGCCTTAGTAGTATGTAATGTTGTGTCTTTGTTTACGTTTAGGTTTCACTATGCTGCACGAATTTGGGATGGTGTGAAGAAATCCTCAGCTCTGTCAGAATACAGTCGCTTACTTTCATAATCCAGTAGAACAGACACATATCTTGCAACTGGACAAACTGAGAGTCCCACTTCTTGAGCACTGAGGCTTGACGTCGGACTTCAGACAAGACGCAGTGGGTTTGAGGCAATGGTGGTGACTCTCTACACTGGAAGATTTTATGGGTGGATATGCCATTAGTATTGGCTGCTCTTATTGCTGAGCTCTCTGTACTGTACTTACAGGGAATGGTGGGTCTGGTACCAACCATGTGAGCCCGCAAAGAAATCCGAATGTAATGCCACGGTGGGCTTCATTAAGAATTCAAGACAAAATGTTTATCAGAATGACTAATATCAAGTATTGAACTGTAAAAAGATCCGTTGAAATTGTTTTTTATTTATCAATAAAAATCATTTGACCAAGCATGTTTGTCATGTTTGCATGATAATTCGTGATTGAGTTCATTTAAGTTGGAAAACACCTTGTTTTTTGCCTTGTTTATGTAAGATATTGAATGAAAATACCATATAATGTATATATTCTGGGTTCTGGCTAGGCCATTTAAGAACTTTACTCAGGTGAAGCCATCCTTTTGTTGATGTAGAGGTATGCTTTTGGTTGTTGTCTTGCTGAAAGGTGAAATTCTTCTTCAGCTTCAACATTTTGTGCCAAAATTGACTGATATCATAATTACCTCCACCTTAACTAAAGCCCCAGTTCCAGCTCCAAAGCACATTGCTACCACCACCATCCTTTATTGTGGATATGGTGTTCTTCTGGTGATTTGTTGCCTCACTTTAATTGGTGGCAGGTGTCACTGACTACAAATTTTGGTTTTTACAAACAAAGTTTGCTGCTTCAGTTTTTCAGTTATGGTGGCAATTTGCATTTACTTTAAATTGTTATGAGTGATAAGATGAATTGCAATTAATTGCAAAGCCATTCCTTGCCATGAAAATAACTTAATCACAAAAACCCCATGTCAGCCCTGATATTTTGGGTTCATAGCCAGAAAACTTCTCAGATCTCAATCCCAATTCTCAAAAAAGTGAGTAAACAAACAAAAACAGAAATTGCACTGATTATGGTTGCCATAAGTCAGGATTTGGCCCAGAAGCTGATATTCAACATGCCAGGGCGAATTGCAGAAGTCTTAAATAAGGGTCATATCTGTAAATATTGAGTCTTTGCAAAAACTTGATGTGTTTGCCAATAAAAGTGTAAAAACTTATGAAATGCTTATAATGGTACTTCAGTATAACAGAAACATTGGACAAAAAGACTGAAGCACTGAAGCAGCAAACTTTGTGAAAACCAAAATTTGTGTCACACTTAAAACCTTTGGCCATGACTGTTTAAAATAATTTTAAAAGTGTAATTTTAAACACATACCCAGAGAATGTGCACACTTATGCAACAACATTATTATTTTTATTTTATTTTCTGCCTCTAAATGGTTTCGGTTTGTTTTTCAATTGAATTGCACATATAGGTCACAAAAAATGTGTAAATAAATCTAAAACTATTATTCTTGTTTTATTTTTTACATCACAAAAACTGCAGTTTTAACAAGTCTGTGCAGGTCTGTTTTATATCCACTGGATTGCACTTTACACTGACTGACTAAAAGTTTACAAAAAGCCCCACGTTTGGATAAATATATATTTTGGTAAATGGCACCATTGTACTACATCCATTAGATATCCTTGGTAGTCTAGTCATTGTCAGATAATTGGATTATGTGTTTTAAAAAAATCCATCTTTATGAGAGCATACAATTTCCTAACACCTTTTTATGGCTAATAGTGTGTTGAGGCAGGTCAAAGAGTTACTCTCCGAACCAGAAGTGTTCAAACACTTCGGTGACTGGTTATTAAAGAGGGGTGAGAGCAAATAGATTTGACTGAGGCACACTTATCCATGTTATTATTACAAGGGTGTATTATTGCAACCATATAAAATTTGACAAATACTAATATCATAATAGAATGTAAAAAGAAACATGCTAAAGGGGAACTTTAGGAAAACCCTGGTGTAAAGGGGGAGGGATTTTATACTGTTTTGCCACTAGGGTGAGCCAGGTACCTGACAAGCTAAATAATGCCCATGGGCACCCAACGTGCCAAATGATGTCCCACTGCTACTTGCTACTTGTATCGACTGTTTATGTGATCTTTTAGCAAGCCTTACTTTGTGACGTATTTCCTGTTCCGTCAACGTGATCAAACGGCGACGGAAAGCAGGGAGAATTAGCAAAACAGATTAGCTGTAATCTAATGTCATGATCCAGTTTCAGTTTGTGTACTGTTTTACACCCCATAATATGAAACCTAGTTTTTTTGGTTTGTTTGAGTATGTGGGGGAAAATGCAGAAGCATTGTGTCATTACAGGCTGTACAGAACACAGTGCTTCATTACACAAACTTCCTAAAGAGTCAGAGATTAAAGACGAGTGGATCAGGTTTATTTACAACACCATACCAGAGAGATTCAGCCGAAGTTTAACTGTGTGTTCAGCGCATTTCACTTCAGACTGCTTTCTCAACAGAGCGCAGTACAATGAAGGATTCGCCCAAAAGTTACTGCTGAAGGATGGCGCCATTCCAACTTTACACCACCCCACTACTGCTAATACCGCTACTACTGCACGACATGCTGTGAGTATTCATACACACTGTAATAACAGTCAGGCTAGTTTCACGCCAGTATAACTAACGCAGGGCAGCGGTTTCCACACGTAAAAACGCAACATTCATGGTATTTAGGTTGTGAATAAGTTGACACCAACGTTACAAACGTACCACTTTTTTGCAACGTCGCATTTCTGTTATACATAGGTTTTGGGAAAGTAATCCTTCAACGTGAAAAAGCTTAACGTGGTTTAACGTAATTTAACGTAATTTACTACTAAAATGACGCACTTGTGGTCCAAAAGAAAAAAAAAAAATTTTTTACGTTAATCTTTTTTGCTTCTATTTTAAACTAAATGAAAAAGTCTAACTTTAGGGTGACCATGATAATTGGCCATGATTATGGTGGCACCATGGCAATATGTACAGGGTGAGGGTGTAAACAGTGTTGGCAACTCCTCAGTAAGGAAAGTAGCTATTGGCTGTCCTAGAAGTCGCTAAATGACGTCATCGCCTAATTTGCATAAGGGATATCACATGTCGATAGGTCTATATCTTATTGTAAGTACAGACATCCCAAGTCTCTCGGAAGTTCCGGGAGTCTCCCGCATATACATAGCGGCTCCCTGATGCCCGCAAGTCAGATAAAATCTTCCGCAATCTAGAACGAGCGGTCAAGAGCGCACACACACGCACACGCAAGCGACACAGACTTTATTTCCCGATCGTGTATTAAATCCGTTATCTGATATACAATGTAGCGCACTGTGTAGGGAACATAAATCTGTAATCTGATATGCAATCTAGCGCACTGTGTAGGGAACATAAATCAATTGTCTAATATACTGTCTAGTGCACTAAGTAGGGAACATGAATCCGTTATCTGATATACAATTTAGAGCTCTATGTAGGGAACATAATTAATTATGTAATACACTATCTAGTGCACTATGTAAGGAACACAAATCATCATCTAGTTATACTTTCTAGTGCACTATGTAGTGAACATGAATGTGTTATCTAATACACTATCTAGTGCACTATGTAGGGAACATAAATCCGTGATCTGATATACAATCTAGTGCACTGTGTAGGGAACATAAACCAATTGTCTAATTTACTATCTAGTGCACTACATAGGGAACATAAATTCATATCTAAAATACTATCTAGTGCACTATGTAGGGAACATAAATCCGTTATCTGATATACAGTTTAGTGCAATATGTAGGGAATTTAAATCTGTTAACTAAAACGCTACCTAAAGCATTATGTAAGAAACATAAGTCTATTATCTAGTACACTATCTAGTGCATCATGTAGGGAACCTAAATCCGTTAACTAATACGCTACCTAAAGCATTATGTAAGAAACATAAGTCTATTATCTAGTGCACTAAGTAAGGAACATAAATTCTTTTCTAATATACAATCTAGTGCACTATGTAGGGAACATAAATCTATTATCTTTCACACTATCTAGTGCACTATGTAGTACACATTAATGTGTTTGTGACGCGAACAGTTAGCTTAGTAGCTCAGTTAGCAGCTCCTAAAAGTTCTGTTATCACCCATATCCTTTGGTGTGTGAGAGGTTTCGAGGGGTCGAGGTCGAGGTCCGGGGGTACCTCCCTGAAATGAGTTTTTGCAACTTGGGATGTCTGTAAGTAGTGGTAGAACATCTCAATAGGTCTATATATTACTATAAACTATAGGTAGACATATATTTTAATTTTATTTATTGGGATGTTAATTAAACTAAAATGTAATTTTATATTAGCCAGTATACAAAACATTTTGTAGTAAATAATATGCTAACCCTCTATGAGGAATATCTTTCCTCAAGGTTTTGCCTCTGGGATTTATCATACCCTGTTGGATAAGATCCCAGTGAGAAAACTATAGATCACACAGATCTTATCTATAGCTACAGAAAACATGGAATAAGGAACAAATAATTAGTAATAAATGCTCAATAAGTAATAAATGCTCAACATATTCACTCAGTAATTAACTTTATTAG
The DNA here is from genome assembly GCF_030014385.1 of Trichomycterus rosablanca. Lineage (NCBI taxonomy): Eukaryota > Metazoa > Chordata > Actinopteri > Siluriformes > Trichomycteridae > Trichomycterus > Trichomycterus rosablanca. Next base: position 19,183,459 of record NC_085990.1, read on the forward strand.
ACACAACCTTGACTGTACCAGTTGAACTTCTAAAAAAGCACAAAACTGAAAAATAACCGAATACCTCGTGTTGTCGTAATGTTAAGGTAGCAGATGGTTATTTAAAAAGGATTGGCTTCCCTAGATGTATGAAAAACGCTCTAAAATCACTGAACGCATGTATAAACGTGGTTAAATACAACGTTAACACATAGCATTAGATAAACAACTGTTATTCAACTGTATGCAATCAATTATAGCTTATTTGAGCACCTTGTATAGTAGAAGTCACATAATATTGATTGATTGACTGAGTACTTTATTAATCCCCGAAGGGAAATTGTGGTGTCGCAGCAGCAATAACAGTTATTACAAAAAACATCACACAATGACATTACAATGAGGTAAATTAAAGAATCAAAAAATTAAGACAAATGTAAATACAAGTAAGATATATATACAGGGTGGGCCATTTATATGGATACACCTAAATAAAATGGGAATGGTTGGTGATATTAACTTCCTGTTTGTGGCACATTAGTATATGGGAGGGGGAAAACTTTTCAAGATGGGTGGTGACCATGGCGGCCATTTTGAAGTCGGCCATTTTGGATCCAATTTTAGTTTTTTCAATGGGAAGAGGGTCATGTGACACATCAAACATATTGAGAATTTCACAAGAAAAACAATGGTGTGCTTGGTTTTAACGTAACTTTATTCTTTCATGAGTTATTTACAAGTTTCTGACCACTTATAAAATGTGTTCAAAGTGCTTCCCATTGTGTTGGATTGTCAATGCAACCCTCTTCTCCCACTCTTCAAACACTGATAGCAACACCGCAGAAGAAATGCTAGCACAGGCTTCCAGTATCCATAGTTTCAGGTGCTGCACATCTCGTATCTTCACAGCATAGACAATTGCCTTTAGATGACCCCAAAGATAAAAGTCTAAGGGGGTCAGATCGGGAGACCTTGGGGGCCATTCAACTGGCCCACGACGACCAATCCACTTTCCAGGAAACTGTTCATCTAGGAATGCTCGGACCTGACACCCATAATGTGGTGGTGCACCATCTTGCTGGAAAAACTCAGGGAACGTGCCAGCTTCAGTGCATAAAGAGGGAAACACATCATCATGTAGCAGTTTCAAATATCCAGTGGCCTTGAGGTTTCCATTGATAAAGAATGGCCCCACTATCTTTGTACCCCATATACCACACCATACCATAAATTTTTGTGTTCAGTCTTGGAGGGATCTATCCAATGTGGTCATCCTCGTTGAGATGCTGCAGCAGCTGGAGTTTGTAAGGGTGCCATTTGTGAGTAGCTAATATCCGCCGAAGGGATGTTCGACTGATGCCACTCTCCAGTGACATGCGGCGAGTGCTACGCTGTGGGCTCTTGCTGAATGAAGCTAGGACAGCCACTGATGTTTCTTCATTAGTGACAGTTTTCATGCGTCCACATTTTGGCAAATCCAACACTGAACCAGTTTCACGAAACTTGGCAAGCAGTTTGCTAACTGTAGCATGGGAGATGGGTGGTCTCGTAGGGTGTCTTGCATTGAAATCTGCTGCAATGACCCGGGTACTGTGTTCACCAGACATCAACACAATTTCTATCCGCTCCTCACGTGTTAACCTCTGCGACATGTCAATGGCTGTAAACAAAGAGAAGCTTGTAAATAACTCATGAAAGAATGAAGTTACGTTAAAACCAAGCACACCATTGTTTTTCTTGTGAAATTCTCAATAAGTTTGATGTGTCACATGACCCTTTTCCCATTGAAAAACTAAAGTTGGATCAAAAATGGCCGACTTCAAAATGGCCACCACGGTCACCACCCATCTTGAAAAGTTTTCCCCCTCCCATATACTAATGTGCCACAAACAGGAAGTTAATATCACCAACCATTCCCATTTTATTTAGGTGTATCCATATAAATGGCCCACCCTGTATATATATGTATATATATATATATATATATATATATATATATATATATATATATATATATAAACAGTGAAATTAAACAGGAGTATCTAAATTCTTGTACATTGTTACTGATTACAGTTGAAGCTGGTCATCTTTTAGTATTAAGTCTAATTGGGTCAATTACATGGTGGTGAATGTCATCTTGGAAGTATGGACTTTCTGCACAGTGTAGCATCACGTATCTCTGGCTAGCGCCTGCTACACATCCAGACATCTTATCTCCTCACCTGTTTAATAACTTTTGTGCAGTTGTATTTATATGTGATTTCAGTGTAGTTTATAGCGTTCGTTGTTATATGGGTCAAAGACGAGACGTAACTTTTTAGTGTCCCCACTTGATAAATAATATACAATTATATTAATATAAGTGGATATACCTTCAATCTACTCCATTTGTACATCTTTACTGAAACCTAAAGTAATTTTTACGGAAAATGTATGATTTTTGAAAAAATAACCCTTGAAACCCCCAAAATGTCATTCAGTGCAACGGTCCCCCTACCTAAGTAATAAAACATTAAGAAAAAACTAATTAATCTTAAGTAAAACTTAAAATTTACTGCTTTGGCATAATTGTACAAATGTCATGTGTGACATATTAAATAATATTCAATCAGATGTGTTTTTTAATATTAATAATATTCAGGATACTTTCAGTCCCCATTTTCCCAATCTTCAGTTGTCATTCAGTACAACGTTAATAAAAAGCCTTTTTTTAATATGCAATCAAGCTACTGCAGTCATGTGACCAATTATAACAACAAAAGAAGACTCCTGGGGACCCTTCAGCACACACACGAGGTCAATGCATTTTAACATTATTTGATAAAAATGTCTTTTTACTGACAGTACATTAAAGAACAAAACTGAGTGTCATTCAGTACAACACAGAAAACGTAATATTACGGTTAATCTTGTAAACAAATAAGGTTATTAACATTTAAATGTGAATATGTGTAGAAATGTCTTTGAGCTAAGGTCAATGTTAGCTTTTGCTAACCACTGGGATAACTGTAAAATGTGCTAAAGTAAAATTTCTCGTTTCGTGTCATTCAGTACAACAGTCATTCAGTGCAACAGAATTTCGCTGTTGCACTAAATTGACAATGACATTGTTATACTGACTTTTTAATGTTTTAAAATTATTTTTAAATATTAAAACCACTTTTTTCCATTCTATTCTTCCTTAATAAGAGCAGTAATTACAATGAATATTAATAATTATGTTTTTGATGAAGTGGTCCCTGAGATTTTGTTATTGTCAAGTACGATGACCTGCCATTCGTTGGGCAGGTACTGCTGTCTGTAGGAGATGAGGTGCAAGTTAGCTGCATGCTACAAAATTGAAACAGAAATTCCTTTGTGTGGCCAAATCCACCTGATGAAATTTACTACCTTAAGTCTGATGTCAAAATCATAATCGCAGAACCAAAGCCATGTACAGCAAGAACCTCAAGGTTAACAACAAAAGACTGGAAAACATTTGTTCAGTTCATGAAATAAAGTGCGACTTAAAATGGTTTTCACGGCTGAATGAATTTAGATTTACTGCAGCAACTTTTTCACGTGTTATGACACAAATTCCACACTTCCACACTCTTCTGGTGCCTTACAAGTTGTTATGATGGCTTCATTAGCTATGTTTTTCATTGCCTTACTTTTTTCATGATGTAGTAATATTATAACACATACTTGCCACTGGTGTGGCATATTTTCATTCTATTACTGCTACTTTAATCAATAAAGAACTTAAAAACAAATTAAGTCATGAATATTCTGATGTAACAGGATAATTTGGAGTATGTCATTCAGTGCAACATAAAATCATCATACAGTGCAACAAAAACATTTGCTTAAAATAACTGTAATAAGTAATTATTATATATTTTTTTCATGTGAATGCAAGAGAATCCAGGCCTGCTTCATAGAAAACAGAGTATGATTAGGTTTCAAATAGAATAGAATGTGTAGCAAAAACATCTTGTATACAAATAAACAAAATCCCAAGACGCATTAGAGTACAAACAATGCACAGAAAATTCAAAACAGAGTAAGTACAGTTTCTTCTGAGGTTTTAAATCTTTTGTAAGAGATATACTAAACTTATAAATTTGAAATGGCTAAGATTGTTCCTTGTGTGTGTATTTTGTCATTAATTAGTCGTTGCAAAATATGACATTTTTGTGCCCTTGTTGTGTGTCAACAACACTAAAATTATCAAATAAGCAAAATGCTGAGGAAAAAAAATACATATTTACATAGGTGACACATTTGTGCACAATAATAAATGAAAAAATTATACAATTTAATAATTTTATTTATTTGGTACTTGGAACACCCTATTCGTCTTTCACCCATATATAGTGTTTTAGTTGTTTGATTGTTCAATGGTGCTCACTCAGTGTAGCACCAGCACTAACAGATTCATTTTATTCATGGCTCTTTTTTATACATCATACTTGGAGGAAATGAAAGTTGCTTTGTTTACAGTCTAGCAAACACGAGCAGTACAGCTCCAACGTCATTGTTAGAGAAAGGCTTTAAATTGTGCATGTCTAGCTACATCTTCAATTACGAGCATGAGTAGCTTAAAAGTTGCCCAGATTCACCAACATTGTTTCATTAACTACTATAAGCATATTGCTTAGAAACACGAACATGACAAATTTTACTCATTTGGTCGAGCTTTGTTTTATTTTTATTTACACGTATAATGTTAATCGACACAGAGATCGATAATCTCAGTGTTGTATTTATTAAAATTCTCTTAAACTTGGACTAGCTAACAACTTAAAACGAACAACTAAAGTACTACACCAAACACAATAAAATACACTGAAAGTACACTATGTACAAAAATGATAGAAACTACTGAAACAGGTGAAGAGATGAGATGTCTAGATGCATAGCATCTTATTTTCCTATTGCCACTCTAATCAGCTGAGAATTCTTACTGCCTGAAGCATCCGCCATCTACACTGATCAGCCATAGCATTAAAACCACTTTCTTGTTTCTACACTCACTGTCCATTTTATCAGCTCCACTTACCATATAGAAGCACTTTGTAGTTCTACAATTATTGACTGTAGTCCATCTGTTTCTCTGCATGCTTTGTTAGCCCCCTTTTATGCTGTTCTTCAATGGTCAGGACTCTCCCAGGACCACTACAGAGCAGGTGTTATTTGGGTGGTGGGTCATTCTCAGCACTGCAGTGACACTGACATGGTGGTGTTGTGTTAGTGTGTGTTGTGCTGGTATGAGTTGATGGAGTTTTTCAACACCTCACTGTAGGGTTGGGCGATATTGCCGATTTTCATACCGTCATACCGTCTTCAGGAAATACCGCGGTATACGATATTACCGCGGGGGGGGGGGGGGGTTGTGTCGCGGACAAACTACAGTGTACACACTTGAGTGTAATTACAATATTTCAATGTTTTATTATAAAAAGATTTAACAATCTGAACGTCAAACATTGCTTATCTTATCTGATCTATAATAAATACGCATAAGTATAAATGCATGTGTATCAATTACACTTTAACACAAACATTAACACATAACATTTTGCCATTGTAATCTCTCTCTGCCCACACAAAACAGAATAATAGCAGGCTACACACTTCAATATATTTCAAAAGTTAACTGCTTAGTTTATACAAAGCGGATTCCAAAAAAGTTGGGACACTAAACAAATTGTGAATAAAAACTGAATGCAATGATGAGGAGATGGCAAATGTCAATATTTTATTCGTAATAGAACATAGATGACAGATCAAAAGTTTAATCTGAGTAAATGTAACATTTTAAAGGAAAATATGTTGATTCAAAATTTCACAGTGTCAACAAATCCCAAAACAGTTGGGACAAGTAGCAATAAGTGGCTGGAAAAAGGAAATTGAGCATATAACGAACAGCTGGAAGGCCAATTAACACTAATTAGGTCAATTGACAACATGATTGGGTATAAAAAGAGCTTCTCAGAGTGTCAGTGTCTCTCAGAAGCCAAGATGGTAAGAGGATCACCAATTCCACCATTGTTGCGCAAAAAGATAGTGCAGCAATACCAGAATGGTGTTACCCAGCGTAAAATAGCAAAGACTTTTAAGTTATCATCATCAACCGTGCATAACATCATCAAAAGATTCAGAGAATCTGGAACAATTGCTGTGCGTAAGGGTCAAGGCCGTAAAACTCTACTGGATGCTCGTGATCTCCGGGCCCTTAAACGTCACTGCACCTCAAACAGGAATGCCACTGTCAAGGAAATAACAGAATGGGCTCAGGAATACTTCCAAAAAGCATTGTCAGTGAACACAATCCACCGTGCCATCCGCCGTTGCCAGCTGAAACTCTACAGTGCAAAGAGGAAGCCATTTCTAAGCAAGCTCCACAAGCTCAGACGTTTGCACTGGGCCAGGGGTTATTTAAAATGGAGTGTGGCAAAATGGAAGACTGTTCTGTGGTCAGATGAGTCACGATTTGAAGTTCTTTATGGAACACTGGGACGCCATGTCATCCGGACCAGAGAGGACAAGGATAACCCAAGTTGTTATCAACGCTCCGTTCAGAAGCCTGCATCACTGATGGTATGGGGTTGCATGAGTGCTTGTGGCATGGGCTGCTTGCATGTCTGGAAAGGCACCATTAATGCAGAGAACTATGTTCAGGTTCTAGAACAACATATGCTCCCATCTAGATGTCATCTCTTTCAGGGAAGACCCTGCATTTTTCAACAAGATAATGCCAGACCACATTCTGCAGCAATAACAACATCATGGCTACGTAGGAGAAGGATCCGGGTACTGAAATGGCCAGCCTGCAGTCCAGATCTTTCACCTATAGAGAACATTTGGCGCATCATAAAGTGGAAGGTGCGACAAAGAAGGCCCAAGACGATTGAACAGTTAGAGGCCTGTATTAGGCATGAATGGGAGAGCATTCCTATTTCTAAACTTGAGAAACTGGTCTCCTCTGTCCCCAGACGTCTGTTGAGTGTTGTAAGAAGAAGGGGGGATGCCACACAGTGGTAAAAATGGCCTTGTCCCAACTTTTTTGGGATTTGTTGATGCCATGAAATTTTGAAACAACATATTTTTCCCTTAAAATGATACATTCTCTAAGTTTAAACTTTTGATCTGTGATTTGTGTTCTATTCTGAATAAAATATTAGATGTTGGCACCTCAACATCATTGCATTCAGTTTTTATTCACAATTTGTTTAGTGTCCCAACTTTTTTGGAATCCGGTTTGTAGTTACAGATATTTCTTAACAGTGTATGAACGTGTACGATTAGTTATGCCTGTAATCCAGAATTAAGTTCTATACCGTAACAAAAAATATGAATGTAAATGTTCATGTTGCGATGACGGTGATGTAAAGTAATGTTAAAATAATTCAAAGTCCAAACATTTGAGTGGTTAACGAGAACGCTACTTTACATGTCACACAAGCTCAGTGCAAAACACGGAAACGGTACAAATCCGATCTATTCCCTACACACTCGCTCCCTACGCGCTATAGTGCGCTTCACTTTCTTAAAGGGCCAGACAATATTTTTTATAATTCACATTACACGACAGGTGAGACGTTCTTTTTTCTTAATATAGCGCTTTTATTTAGGAAAAAATAGTTCTTACATAGGCAGGAAAATCTATGGCAGACGAGTCAGAACAGCGGATTGGGCGTAACGTTATTATTACTGTTTGCTCCTTTTTCTCAACACTTGTGCTCGATTTACACTGAAGATATATTTAGTAAATAAGTACATGTCCGCGCATGCACGCGCTTGTGTTCATTTCCGGTTAAACTGATAAAAAAATGTTGATTTTGAAAAATTAAAAGACGAGCCGTTTTTCAGTTTCTGCTTGTTAGCTCACAGCTAATGCTAGCCAGTGTGGCTCTTCACTCGTCTCTCTGTGTTATCACCAGTAAGCACCCCACAGCCAATCAGCGAGCTCCAACCGCCTACCCCCTCCCACCCTGTGGATCACTGTGGATGCACGCATGTCCTAAAGTCTCAGTTTTCAAGGTAAACCTGAAGCAGAAATTCGGCGCTTCACATTTAAAAAATACCGTCACCATTTTTGAATACCGTCACCATTTTTGAATACCGCGGTATACGGTAATATCGTCATACCGCCCAACCCTACCTCACTGTCACTGTTGGACTGAGAACCAAACCAAAAAAATATCCAGCCAACAGCGCCCCACGGGCAGCGTCCTGTGACCACTAATGAAGGTCTAGAAGATGACTAACTCAAACAGCAGCAATAGATGAGCGATCGTCTCTGACTTTACATCTACAAGGTGGACCAACTAGGTAGGACTGTTGAATAGAGTGGACAGTGAGTGGACACGGTGTTTAAAAACTCCAACAGCGCTGCTGTGTCTGATCCACTCATACCAGCACAACACACACGAACACACCACCACCATGTCAGTGTCACTGCAGTGCTGAGAATGATCCACCTCTTAAATAATACCTGCTCTGTAGTGGTTCTGGGAGAGTCCTGACCATTGAAAAACAGTGTGAAAGCAGGCTAAAAAGTATGTAGAGAAACAGATGGACTACAGTCAGTAATTGTAGAACTACAAAGTGCTCCTATGTGGTAAGTGGAGCTGATAAAATGGACAGTGAGTGTAGAAACAAGGAGGTGGTTTTAATGTAATGGCTGATGAGTATATATTCTAATAATAAAATAAAAAAAGCCATGTTTAATTTATTAAAAGTGCCAGCTTTGTAATCGAAATAACAGCACAAAATAAATGGGTACCCTAATGGTGCTGCACAGCTCCTGGAATTTGGGTTTGAAATTTGCCTGTGGTTACTGCTCATGTTTGCATGGTCTTGCAGTGTTCATGTGGGTTTCCTCTGGGATAATCTTTCAGTTTGCTTCCCAAAAACTGGATGTGTTTGTAAACAAATATGAGAGTGATGCCCTTTATGGACCTATCTGTGATGTTTTTCCTGCCTTGCACCCAATATTTTTGGAATAGGCTCTTATCTCATTGTGACACCAATGAAAATAAAGCACTTACTATTAGATAAATGTATGAATAAAAATACAACCCCAAATCAGAAAAAGTTGGGACAGCATGGAAAATGAAAATAATAAAAACACAGTTTCTTACATTTACTTTTATTTCATTGCAGATGATTTCATGTTTTATCTGCTCAACTTCATTTCATTTATTAATAAACATCCATTCCTGCATTTCAGGCCTGCAACAAATTCCAAAAATTCCTTTTCACCACACTTAAAAGATGTTTTGGCACCGAGGATACTAAGTGATTTAGTGTTTCAGCTTTGATTTTGTCCCATTCTTCCTGCAAACACGTCTTAAGATGTGCAACAGTACGGGGTCGTCGTTGTCGCTTTTTTCCTTTCAAAATTCTCTACACATTCTATATTGGGTACAGGTCAGGACTGCAGGCAGGCCAGTTCAGTACCCGTACACTCTTCTTCCACAGTCATGCCTTTATAATGTGTGCAGCATGTGGTTTTGCATTATCTTGTTGAAAAATACATGGACGTCCCTGGAAAAGATGACGTCTTGAAGGCAGCATATGTTGCTCTAAGATCTCAGTGTACTTTTCTGCATTAATGCTGCCATCACAGGAGTGTAAATGACCTTTGCCCTTTGCACTGACACACCCCATACCATGACAGACCCTGGCTTTTGGACTTGTTGCTGATAACAGTTTGGATGGTCCTTTTGTCTTTGGTCCGGAGCACACAACGTCCATTTTTTTCCAAAAAAGACCTGAAATGCTGACGTTTCCATTGTGTGTGATGGTCCATCCTAGATTCCTCTGAGCCCAGAAAAGTTGACGCAGCTTTTGGACATGGTTAACATAAGGCTTCTTTTTTTCACAGTAAGTTTTAAGTGGCATTTGTGCATGTAACTCTGTATTGTAGTGCTTGACAAAGGTTTGCCAAAGTAATCCCTCACCCATGTGGTTATATCAGCTATTGTTAAGTGGCGGTTCTTGATGCAGTGCCGTTTGAGAGATTGAAGATCACAGGCGTTCAGCTTAAGCTTGCGCCCTTGGCCCTTGGATGCTGCTTTTGTATCAAACCATGATTACAATCACCTGTTGACATCACCTGTTTGGAATCACATCATTATTTAGTTTTTTTACCTCATTACTAGCCCTAAATTGCCCCTGTCCCAACTATTTTTGGAATGTGTCGCAGGCCTGAAATGCAGGAATGGATGTTTATTAATAAATGAAATGAAGTTGAGCAGATAAAACATGAAATATCTCAGGTTCATCCTGTCTGCAATCAAATAAAAGTCAAAGTAAATGTAAGAAACACTGCATTTTTTTTATTTGCATTTTCCATACTGTCCCAAGTTTTTCTGATTTGGGGTTGTAAGAAAACTATTTTAAATGTTGATTTGTTATTGTGATTATCTTGTTTCAGGACACAGTAACCAGATTCATTTCAAAGCATTACAGTCACGACAAAGACCATGAGGTGGGCGATCTGGATCTGGGACAGCTGCTGCCTGATGGTTTCAAGAACTGTATCTGCTGTGTGTGTGGCAAACACTTTGCTTTACTGGACGACCTTATCGAGCACTTTACCATCCACAAACAGGCGGTCCATTGCCACTTTTGCCAGGCGACGTTTAGTCGTGTGATCTCATTGGCCTCGCACCTAAACAATGCCCATCCTAGACAGCTGCCTTATTGTCAAAGGTGCTGCATTACGTTTCATAATATGTGGCAAATGAATGAGCACATGGGTAGACATTTACAATCTGATATTACTAAGGAGGCTTTGCTAGATGAGAAAAAGGAGAATGGGATTACTGAGAATGGCGAAGTCCAAATAAATTGTTTAAAGGAGGAAGAGGAGTGGGTGACAATTGAGTTGGGGAATGTGGGAATACATTACGTCAAGGAGAAAGAGGAAGAGCCAATACATGAGAACAAAACGGGTGAAGTAAGATGTGTGAAGGAGGAAGAGGAGGAGCTAATAAATGAGAACAAAACTGGTGAAGTAAGATGTGTGAAGGAGGAAGAAGAGGAGGTCGTCATTAAAACTGAGGAGGTGGAAATGAGTTTAATTCATTTAAAGGAGGAAGAAGAGGAAGTGGTAATTAATAATGAGGTGTTTGAAAGAACCTGTGTGAAGGATGAAGAGGTGGAGGTGATGATTCAGAATGAAGAGGTGGAATTAAATTTTGTGAAGGAAGAAGAGGGGGGAGTTTCCATAGTAAAGGCAGAAGAAATGGATGCGAACATGGTTACAAAGGAGGAGGATAATATAGTTTACACAAACCTGCATGATGAAACCATCACTGACAGTGCCAACAGCCAAATATGTGTGTTTAATAATGACTTTAAAAGTACACCCGACCAACAGGAGGCTTTTGAGTTTGATCTGAGGGTGCAAGGAGTCTTGCTTGATCATAATTATTGCAGTCAAAGCCTTGCCTATCCCATTGCTGTTTCAAACCAACATGCATATAACACCTACGGCTGCATGGCGAACAATGTTAAAAACACATGCAGTGGAAATGTATATGTGTCAAACAATGCGATATATCCTAGGGGCCAAAGTGACCAGCAGGAGATTACAGAGATTGACCTTAGGGTGCATGCAATCTTACATGATCATAATTACCTCCCAACACAAAGCCCTGTGAATCCCATAGTCTCAAGACGAACACAAGCTTACAACACGCGCAGTTCGGTCAAAAACACTACACACAATGTTAGCCATCACTCTAATAATAAAGCACACAGCCTGAATAATGGTTGGATATCAGGCGGAAGCTTGCTTGATCATAATTACCTTTCGGATAACTTTTCTGAGAATGCGCCCATCCAGGAGGAAAACGTAGAAGAGGAAGATGATGACGGTACTCTCAGCACTGGCCAGAGCTCTTGCTCTTCATCCCTAGATGACTCGGACTACACACCTTCAAAGGATCTAGACTCGCGCTCTTGCTCAACTCTGTGCTCACTCTCAGAATTCGACAGTGATGACCGTGACTCTGAGGAAGATTCAGAAAGACACAGAGTACGAGGAAGCTCTATGCAGAAACTTGCTCGTCAAGATACTAATCAGGATTCAACCAGTTCAGTGAGGAGAAGCACAGATCCTGTAACCAAAAGCCTTCAGATTTGCACGTTCTGTGGGCTTAGTAAAGATCCTAACTCGGAAAATCCCATGAAGCAGTGTACATGCATACTTTCGAACAAGTGCTCCTTGTGTGAGGTAACATTTGCAACTCTAGAGCTACTACTGAAACATCAAGCAGATGAGCACCCCAAGGCCAGATATTTTTGTGTGGGCTGCCTGCAGTTGTTTCTCAACCAGGAGGCTTTTTGGAAACACACTTGTAGCAAGGCGAAGGTGCTGACCCCGTCCGTGAGTGCGAATAATGCATCAGCTACAGTTGTTAATCTTAAGTCTTCCGACCCACCTTTTAACAAACAGGTGCCCCAAAAATGCCCCGCAGTGTTTACCCGCAGTTCTGTTTTACCCAAGGTTCTACCAGTCTCAGGCTCTCAAAAGTTTCCAATGCAAGTCATGACCACTAGGTCATTAAGCTACAATCAGAATAAAAAAGTCACATGTTTACTTGTCAATGGAGGCCAGGCATTAGTGACTCCAATTTCTTCAGCTTCTCATGCAAAAATGAGACTGATACCGGTTTTAACACGTCTGCCGAACAAAGTGGTACCAAAGACTCCCTTACACAGCATCTCTCCTCAAACACAATCAACAAGAGTTCCCTTACCTAGTCCTGCTTCCTCCCAAATCTATAGTTCAGGGTCTCTTTTTAAATCTAGTGTTCAGTCCCAGCACACTTGTAAATCTTATGCACCGCAAGGACTCTCTTCACATCAGACCTCCTTAAAAACAGTGCCAATGTTTGTGAACCGAAGCCAGAAAATGTCTTTTCAGAAGTGCTTGAGACAGAACTGGCTCTCCAGGGCAAAGTTCCTGTGCCGCCAGTGTGGTGTCATGTCCTGCCAGCCATCAGTGAGTGTACAGCACCGCTACCAGCACAGAGGGCTGCGCCTCCACAGATGCCAGTGCGGCCGAGCCTTTCAGCATCGGCTGCATCTTTTGCGACACCAGGTTCAGCATGCGGAGTCTACATGCTACGTGTGCGCCACCTGTGGACGGACATTCCATGGGACACGGCAGCTGGCCCGCCACAGGCTGGACACCTTTTTCAGAAAAAAAGCAAGGAAGGACTGCACAAATGTGTTCCCCTGTTACTGTGGGCAGGTATTCGGGAGACCTTCGGCCTTACTCTGGCACATGCTAAAAAATGTAAAGGTTCGTAAATCACGCTTAAAAGAGTTTCCTTCTATTTTGAGTAAACCACGTTTTTCACAACAAGATTGAAGTTTGTCTTTCTGTTGTAAGACTTCCTAACTAGATCTTTGGATATTACCTCTTCTCTGATGGTAACTGGATTATCTTGTTATTGTGGTGGTTGTGATTTATGTTTTTTGCATTTGTTTGAATACAGATTTTTTAAATAAAATGTGTTTTAATAAATTAAAAACACCCCAGCATCTGGTAGAGATCTATATTGGTGTAAGTGAATGAATGTAAAACACAAGGGTAATGGGTTGGTATATATGGATTGCGACATACACTGATCAGCCATAACATTAAAACTCATTATCCATTTTATCAGCTCCACTTACCATATAGAAGCACTTTGTAGCTCTACAATTACTGACTAGTCCATCTGTTTCTCTGCATGCTTTGTCAGCCCCCGTTCATGCTGTTCTTAAATGGTCAGGACTCTCCCAGGGCCACCACAGAGCAGGTATTATTTGGGTGGTGGATAGTTCTCAGCACTGCAGTGACACTGACATGGTGGTGGTGTGTTAGTGTGTGTTGTGCTGGTATGAGTGGATCAGACACAGCAGTGCTGCTGGAGCTTTTAAACACCGTGTCCACTCATTGTCCACTCTATTGAACACTCCTACCTAGTTGGTCCACCTTGTAGATGTAAAGTCAGAGACGATCGCTCATTTATTGCTTCTGTTTGAGTTGGTCATCATCTAGACCTTCATCAGTGGTCACAGGACGCTGCCTACGGGGTGCTGTTGGCTGGATATTTTTGGTTGGTGGACTAGTCTCAGTCTAGCAGTGACAGGTGTTTAAAAACTCCATCAACTGATACCAGCACAACACACACTAACACACCACCACCATATCAGTGTCACTGCAGTGCTGAGAATGACCCACCACCCAAATAATACCTGCTCTGTAGTGGTCCTGGGAGAGTCCTGACCATTGAAGAACAGCATGAAAGGGGGCTAACAAAGCATGCAGAGAAACAGACTATGGACTACAGTCAGTAATTGTAGAACTACAAAGTGCTTCTATATGGTAAGTGGAGCTGATAAAAGATAATAGAACTTAGATAATAAAAGATAAGAACTTAGTAAACTTAATTTTATTAATTGCCACTTTAAGTAGTTGCACCACCTTGCAATCAAACATGAATGGCTATGTCTGAGTGGGGCAAACAGCCTAGACATTGGGAGGTGCATTTGTCAGTGTAAAACTGAGCCAGATCAGGTATGCGAACCATCTGTTGTAGTGACCCCTAATACAGGAGCAGCCAAAAGAAAAACACTTTCTATTTAGATTTTTGGGCAGTTGGGGCAGATTTTCGGCCACTTGTGGCTTTACTAATCAGCATCATTTATTAAACATTGATTAAAATAAAAAATAAAAATGACATTAGATTTAATATAAGTACTTTTTAAGTAGGGCACATGATTATTATATTATATATAATGAGTTTGTTCCTAAATAAGTTCCCACACACTTAAGTCGAAACCTCTCATCCCTGGCTTAGCAAGACTTAAAATAATTTAACCTACAAAACGAACGAGCTGGTGAAATTGTAGAATTGCAGTAAGTGGATCTGACCAGGTGAGGGCGCCACTTTCAAGCAAGTAATGTAACGCACTTCGCACTTTTTCCAATTGCACAGTACCCTACAGCATAATACGTAGTAATATCTGTAACCAGAACTGGCTGTGCGCAACCTTAAATGCTATTGTTTCCAGTTACACAAGGGTCATTGTAAAAGTAGGAGGATTTTGCTGAAGCTTTCCGGCACGGTGGCTCGGTGGGTAGCACTGTCGCCTCACAGCAAGAAGATCCTGGGTTTGATCCCCAGGTGGGGCGGTCCGGGTCCTTTCTGTGTGGAGTTTGCATGTTCTCCCCAATTTGTGGCAACAGTTTAAGAAAGACCATTTCTTTTCCAAGCATGACTGTCCCCCTGTCGATAAAGTGTGTCCATAAAAACAAGTTTTAAAAAGTTTGGTGTAGATCCCTGACCTCAACCGAATTGTTTACAAAAGAAATTAAGTAAAAATTTATGTCAATGCTTTTTCTCTTCTGGTTCTGATATTTTATATTTTAAAGCATGAATGAATTGGAGCTTGGCCTTCTAGTCCAACATTAGTGCCTGATCTTATAAACGCTCTTTTAACTCTAAAGCACAAACTTTTAAAGTCACAGTCCAAAATCTTATAATGTTTTGGAATATAAATGTTATAGCTGCAAATGGGGGAACGGAGGTAACGGAATACTTGAATATTAATGGCCATGGTTTGGAAATGAAATGTCCAACAAGCTTGTGGTCAAGCGTCCACATACTTTTAGCCATATATCGTATGTGCTAATAAAACAGCCTACATGACAAAACCGGGGTGGCACGGTGGCTCAGTGGGTAGCACTGTCGCCTCACAGCAAGAAGGTCCTGGGTTTGATCCCCAGGTGGAGTGGTCCGGGTCCTTTCTGTGTGGAGTTTGCATGTTCTCACCGTGTCCGTGTGGGTTTCCTCCGGGAGCTCCGGTTTCCTCCCACAGTCCAAAGACATGGAAGTGAGGTGAACTGGAGATACTAAATTGTCCATGACTGTGTTTGACATTACACTTGTGAACTGATGAATCTTGTGTAACCAGTCAATACCGTTTTTGTCATGAATGTAACCAAATGTGTAAAACATGACGTGAAAATCCAAAAAAATAAGCCGCTCAAGTGACGCAGTGGTAAAGTACGCTAGCGCACCAGAGTCAGGTCTGCCTTTCCGACTGGGCTGGGCGGCAGCATGAACAGCGACTGGCTGTTGTTCAGGGTTAGAGGGTAGGAAAGTTGGATCATAGGTCCTCATAACTGGTGCAACTGCGGCCCCTGCTGGCTGACTGATGGCGCCTGCACAGGGCTGAGGAATAATGCTGATGAGGGGTGTGGCCCTCCGTACACAGTGCCCATCAAGTGTATGAACTCGACTCGTGCAGGTGAAAAATGCAGTCTGTACTGATTGCGTACCGGAGGGGGGCGTATGTCAGTTGAGAGGCGTCCTCAGTCAGCGGCGAAGGGTCGAATCAGTATAGAGGACGCAATCAGGGTAATCGGACACGACTAGATTAGGGGAGTAAAATTGGGGGGGGAATAGAAAGAAAAAAAAAGAAAAAAAATCCAAATAAACATGACAAATTCCAGATATTTATGTAAGGAAAGAGAAGTACACTGTTTTCAGTTTAATCCTAGTATTTTATTCCATATTTAACATATTTGTCAAAATGTATTTTTTAAATAAGACCCCATTTCTATAAAATTATTGTCAATTCCATTTAGCTACCAGTCTGGGGAGGTGCAGGTTAACATGCCTCTTTTAAGACCTGGCCGCCCCCTGCCTCTGTTCATCTGCTGCTTATTGTATGAAAGACTGATTGAATTGGCTAGTGTCCCTTTAATCAATAACTTCCACACACATAGCAGTGTATTTAATTCCCTCCTAAACTCCCCAGACAGACTCTAAAACGTTTAAAAACAAATGAACAGCATTCCAGCTTTAAATTACTCCCAAAAAAACTTCACAGATGTTCTGCAAGCCCCAAGTTAAACACCCTTATCATTACATGTAGAGGACTATACTAACTGAATCAATATCAAGAGCAAGCCAACAATCAGAATGCTGTAAATCTCAGTGTGAAACCATGAATGAAATTTCATCCCATCATTTAAACAGTGATGTGAAAACCAGCTATTCAGATAGATTTCCATTTCAGACACAGATTGCACAAACAGCTAAAAATTAATTTGTCTTAGTTGTAAATCTTGAATAATAACAAAGAATCATTGATTAAAATCTACTTGAAATACTTCTGGTTTAAAAACATAAGACATTTCCCCTATCTTGCTGTATCTAAACCATCACAAATCAGCTTGAATTAATTTTATTGGCCCAAAATGGACAGATAAATTGTTCTCATTAACTGTGGGGCAGCTGGTGAAGTTTAATAACATTAAGATTACTATGATTGTTCCAGTCCTTAATAACACAGAAGGATATCATACCTTTGAGGCTTTGAACACTAAATATCTCCTCTATTGTTCTTTTATAGTTGCAGCCATAATATATATACATAAATATTAACATAAATATATTTATTTTTTGGCTTTATCCCACACACAGATGCAGTATATGGATTTGTTCATCTCTCCTTTCACAACAACAGGTCGTGTGAAGCCACTGCAGTCGTGGAGGTCTGTAGAAAATCATGAAGTCCTCCAATTACGCTGCATAATCGATGCACGATCACTTTAAACAGTTTTGATTGGCGCCTCCACTCTGGCGTTTCGAGAAAGAAATGTGCCACATCACCTGTTTGGAAAAATAGTGTCAGTAAGACATAACCTCAATTGTTTTTTTCCGTGAACAAACACAACTAGTAAACATGAGTAAACATTCAAACAGTGTTACAGCAGAATTTTAATTATATAACATAATTAATATGCGGGCGGCACGGTGGCTCGGTGGGTAGCATTGTCACCTCACAGCAAGATGGTCCTGGGTTCGATCCCCAGGCGGGGTGGTCCAGGTCCTTTCTGTGCAGAGTTTGCATGTTCTCCCAGTGTCTGCATGGGTTTCCTCCAAAAGCTCCGGTTACCTCCCACAGTCCAACAACATGCAGTCAGGTCAATTGGAGACACTGAATTTCCCTATAGGTGAACGTGTGTGTGTATGTGTGTCTGCCCTGCGATGGACTGGTGCCCCATCCAGGTTGTTACTGTGTGCCTTGTGCCCATTGAAAAGCTGGGATAGGCTCCAGCACCCCCCTGCGACCGTTATTGGATAAGCGGTTAAGAAAGTGAGTGAGCAAGTGAGTAATTAATATGCCTCCAATTTTGTGAAAGCATAATATTGGATGACTGTCCCCTGTGCTCAAAGGTGATAAAAAGGTCCTGACCCCTGATCTCAACCCCATAAAACACCATAAAACTGCAAGCTGGTTGCAAGCATATTGTGACGACCAGTTTTAATTTCTGCTCTATACCTTTTTAACCCACTTTCTTTGATGTTTTTGTATCTTTCATTTTTTACTTTGTTTGTTTCCGTTATTTTGGCCAATGCTTTTTTTCCATTACTGCTTTAATTTGTGACCTTTCAGCCACAGTATTATTCTAACTTGGTTAAGCATCCTGCAAATTCAGTTCATTTTCAATTCTTGCAGGTGTTGGGCTACACCTGACCCCTCAGTGTTGAGGCGTGACCAACCCTGTTACAGACTTTAATATTGATTGATTGACTGATTGATTGATTAATTGATTGATTGAGTACTTTATTAATCCCCAAAGGGAAATTGTGGAGCTCAATTATACTCTCATCTTAATGATTAATATATTAGGTCATGTTTGGTCGTGTTTGGTAGATACCTGTGGTCAAGGTGACGATGCTGCAGTGCTTGACCTAGCAGTTCGGATGTGTTCTGGAACAACTGGCTCAGCTCATCCAGTTTCTGCTCCATGGAGATGATGCGCTGCTCCAGCTCTCGGTATGAGTTGTTCCAGTTAGCACTAAGGTCACACATGATCATCTGCATCTGTCCAATATGAGATAGAAGCAGAAACATATCCCTAAAAGATTTTGCTTTCTGTGCATCGTTTTAGTGATACACTGATCAGCTATAACATTAAAACCACCTCCTTGTGTCTACACTCACTGTCAATTTTATCAGCTCGACCATATAGGAGCACTTTGTAGTTCTACAATTACTGACTGTAGTCCATCTGTTTCTCTACATACCTTTTTAGCCTGCTCTTCAATGGTCAGGACCCCCACAGGACCAACACAGAGCAGGTATTATATTGGTGGTGGATCATTCTCAGCACTTCAGTGACACTGACATGGTGGTGGTGTGTTAGTGTGTGTTGTGCTGGTATGAGTGGATCAGACACAGCAGTGCTGCTGGAGTTTTTAAATACTCCACAGTGTCCATTCACTGTCCACTCTATTAGACACTTCTACCTAGTTGGTCCACCTTGTAGATGTAAAGTCAGTGACGATCGCTCATCTATTGCTGCTGTTTGAGTTGGTCATCGTCTAGACCGTCATCCATAGTCACAGGACGTTGCCCACTGTCTGGTTCCTCTCAAGGTTTCTTCCTGTAAATTTCAGGGAGTTTTTCCTTGCCACAGTTGCCCTTGGCTTGCTTAACAGGGGTTTTTCGTATCTGTTGGTCCTGGATTTTGTAAAGTTGCTTTGAGACAATGTCTATTGTAAAAAGCGCTATATAAATAAAGATGACTTGATTTGACTTGACACTGGGCACTGTTGGCTGGATATATTTTTGGTTGGTGGACTATTCTCAGTCTAGCAGTGACAGTGAGGTGTTTAAAAACTCCAGCAGAAGATGCTTAAGTGGCCTACGAGTGAGAAACAGTACACTACAAGTTCACAATACACGATTTTTGCCCTGATTTTCGCTCGCCGATCAGTCGTGTAGTATGAAAACCACAATGACTGCAAAGATTCCTCAGTGCAAGAGATCCAGTTGTGTAGTGTGAACTGTACAGCGACCTATACAACTTAAAAGTCATGTAGTGTGAACTTGGCATAAGGGACTGAGAATTTGTGTGTACCTTGGAGAGGTCTACCATCTCACTTGTGTAGTCTCTCAGCTTCCTCTGCTTCAGCCGCAGGTGACGAAATCTATAAGAAAAAAAATTCTATATTAACTTCCAAACCACGCTGCCCACACAATTCCCTTAGAATAACTTCTGTCTATAGAAGTGGTATGACAAGCTATTACAGATAATCTGTTGCTTGACGTTTCTGGCATGCTTGTTCTGAGGCCGGCCTAACTATAGATGAAAACGTAATGTTCCAGAAAGGCAGAGCGGAAACCAATATTGCAGGGCTGGTGCAGCTGTGACTGCAGAAGCTTGCAGAAATACACAGCGCTGTTGTGTCACCACACAAAATTGTAGCCTTCAGACACAAACAAAAAAAAAAGTAATGTGGCAAATGAGGAAAAATGACCACCGGAACAGGTCATTGACTATTTGGCAGTCTGGAGTGCTGGAAGCAGCTGTTCAAGTTTTCTTTCCAAAGTATTTTAGTGGTCCTGCTGACTCTAACAGGAAGGCCAATTTTCTTTTTGACCTCACGGATATACAGTACAGTGCTGTGGAAAAGTATTTATGGCCTTATTAATTTCTTCTGCTTTTCATATTTGTCACATTTACATGTTTCAGATCATCAAACTACTTAGAAACAGGGAGTCCACCCTCAGTAAGAGTCATACCCTGCTGTGTGGCCTAATTTGGGTGGCAGATGGAGCATCGAGCATTCTCTTCTCTTCACCTTTAACTTATGAGTGCTGATGCACTTCAGGTGGAATAGTTTTCTACTAATATCTTCCCGTCTTCTTTGTCAGCCCTGAGCTGGCACACCTATTTTCTCTTGAAGTTGTGATGCCAGATTGCTCAGTCCGCTCCAATTTTTGCTAACGCAGAACGTTTGCATTGTGTTGTATTCTGGGAAATCACTCCATTGTTTCAGTGTTTACCATCTCGCAGTCAGAACACACTGGGAGAGCTGAATTTGCTGCGACATCCCAGTTTCCTGTGGTGAGACGTGCCCATACATCTACATGCCCCACAGAGGAAGCACAAGTAGTGTGGTCAGGGTTTCCACCTGTTAAGGTGGAAGTGTAGAAAGTTCCTTATTATCCTCTTTCCAGGAACTTGGTTTGTTGTGGTCAGCCAGTCCAGCCTGTCATATCACGACATCCAGTTGCACTCTCCTCATTTACTGTTCACTTTTCGATCCCCAGGTGGGGTGGTCCGGGTCCTTTCTATGTGGAGTTTGCATGTTCTCAACATGTCTGCGTGGGTTTTCTCCCATAGTACAAAGACATGCAAGTGAGGTTAATTGGAGATACAAAATGGTCTGTGACTTGTGTTTGACATTAAAAACCTGTAAACTGATGAATCTACTTGTCCTGTCATGAATGTAACCAAAATGTGTAAAACATGACGTTAAAATCCTAATAAATAAATAAATACTGTTCACTTTTCTCTGTTCCAGGTTGTGGACATTGTATTTAGTTTCATTAAATCATTTGATACTTTGTATTTATTACTTGGGTGTATTTTTTTTTCCCCTTTTTCTCCCACTTTAGCGCATCCAATTTCTGCCCGTCAATCATCCTCTCACTAATGCTGGTCCCTGCTTCTGATTGGGGAGGACGAGGCTGCTCCCTGCCCCCTCCAACACATGCACAGCAATTAAACATCTTATCACCTACACTTGACGAGTGCAGTACAGCGCTGTGTACGAAGAGCCACATCCTCTACCGCACTCCTTTCCCATCTCTGTGCAGGCCCCACCAACCAGCCAGCAGAGGTCGTAATCACACTAGTCTGAGAGAGAGAGTCCCCATTCGGCTTAATCCCGGCCCTATCTGAACAACAGGCCAATTGTTGTTCATGTGGCAGCTCAGCCTCAGCCGGCAGGCAGAGCCAAAATTTGATACGATGTATTCGAGATCTCAGCTCTGGTGAACAGCATGTGTTTTAACCGCTGCGCCATCTGAGCGGCTACTTGGGTGTATTATTATTTGAATTTTTTCCCTACTTAGTTTGTGGCTTGTAGACACATGTATTGGATTTAGTGTAGCGATTTTCATTATACGGTCTTTATTACCACCTAGTGGCGGTTGCCAGTAGCTGCTCTGATTAGAAAGTCTGTTAATAGAAATTATGTAGAAAAGAAACGGAAGTAGCACAAAAACTCCTCCTTTTCTATTCTCAAGGTTATAGAGTGAGCAGCTCTGTTAATCATCTCCTTAGCCTTAAAGTTCGCACAACCTG
Source organism: Trichomycterus rosablanca (assembly GCF_030014385.1). Lineage (NCBI taxonomy): Eukaryota > Metazoa > Chordata > Actinopteri > Siluriformes > Trichomycteridae > Trichomycterus > Trichomycterus rosablanca. The sequence continues at coordinate 19,205,609 of NC_085990.1, forward strand.
GCTTTATCTGTGAGTTTTGCTTTGTTCAAAGTAATTGTACTATGTTTTGTTAATATTGCTAAGATTTCATTACTCACATTGATTGTAATACTTACATGAGTATTTACCTGTTTGTTCTTTTTCATAGTTTTACAAATTAGAAGATTACCTGTTTTTCCATTAATAAATCCTGCCAAACACAACACTTGCCTGTTCCTTGGAGGATGCGCACTTGGGAAAAAGTAATTTTTGTTCGCTAGCTGTATAGCTAAATTGTTTTCCAACGAATTTTAGTGAGGACAGAATTACAGATTTTAATTTTGTTTCTAACAGTTGAGTGGGGAAGCACATCATCTTCTGCTCTTATGCTGAGGTGTGGCTAAATGGGTAGCACTTAGGACCTGGGTTCGATCCCCAGGTGGAGCGGTCCGGGTCCTTTCTGTGTGGAGTTTGTTCTCCCCGTGTCTGTGTGGGTTTCCTTCAGGGGCTCCGGTTTCCGCCCACAGTCCAAAAACATGCAAGTGAGGTTATACAAAATTGTCCATTACTGTGGTCGATATAACCTTGTGAACTGATAAATCTTGTGTAACGAGTAACTACCATGTCTGTCATGAATGTAACCAAAGAGTGTAAAACATGACGTTAAAATCCTAATAAAACAAACGAACAAACAAGGATAACCCACGCAAACACTAAATGTAATGATTTCATTTATTGAAGAAAAAAATGCTCTTCAGCCCTACCTGGCCTTATGTGAAAATTCACTACTAAATCACCTAGCATGATTACTGCCAGACCTGTTGAATTCTAACATCACTTAAATAGAACCTGCCTGGCAATGTGAAGCAGACAAGAGGGTCTCAAAAGCAGCACATGAATCAAAGTCTGAAAGAGTTACAAAGCTAGTGTTAACAGTTTAGTTTAGTCCCAGAGCCTCACTACCACAGTAAGAGCCATTATGCAGAAATGGAACAGTAGTGCACCTTCACAGGAGTAGCTGGCCTACTAAAATGTAACCAAAAATGAACTGACAACTGATGGTTGAAGTGATTGTAGACATGAGGCCAATCGTCTAGTCACCAAAAAACTTTGTTTAAGCCAACTAAACTAGATGCATAATTTGCTTAGTACAATAAATTCCAATGAACTGTATATTACACAATAGGAATAATGGGTCAAATTTAGGTATTGTGTAAGATGTGATAAAAAGGTTACTTACACACGAATGGCCTCCAGTAGGCATCTTTGGTGGTGCCGGTGATCACTGTTCTTGTCCCTATTCTGAGTGGCACGGTGGAGTAGCCAGCATTCCCTCAGCACATTTGCAGCAGCGTTCCGTATCTTCAGCCAAAAGATTGATCAGTCTGTTTAGCACTAAATAAGCTCAGGACTTAATTCATCTATCTACAAATTTACATTAATATCTAAAACACCGTTCATTCCTTTTGTTTAAGTCTTCTAGACTAATCCTGGGCTAATTCTCTTGTCACCAAAGAAAATCTTTAGCACTTTTTAACCTAGCTAGTCTTTATCTAGCATATTAGCAATTCATACTGCTATAATTAAAAAGAGGTTTTGTACTAAGGAGGTTGTTTTATCATTATGATGTCTGGGCAACAGACAGCACCACAGGTTATACTGTGGGGTCTGCAGGTTGACCTGGTCTCACTTTGACTGTCAACACCAACATCAACATTCTCTGCAAAGACACTAACATGGTAATAACATGGTAATGCGTGTTGTAATGGTATGAGTGTATCAGAAATTTTAAGACAAAAGGATCAAGTGATCAAAAAGTGTCCACTAATAAAAGACCAAAGAAAAATGAACATATTGTACATTGTCTCTAACTGTACACCTTGAATTAGTGCTAACAGTGTGTTCCTAATAAAGACGCCAGTAAGATTAAACAGTATTTAAAAATCCCAACAACACTGCTGCACCTGATACACTCATACCAGAACAACACGCAATGCCATGTTATTACAGCGATTGTGTCATTACAGTGCTGAGACTGGTCAATCACCAAGCAGCTATTGGTTCTATGGGACAACCTGTCAAATGGTAAATGCTGTACATGGAGTGACAGTGTGTACAGACCAGCACATGGGCTACAGCCAGTAATTGTATACCCCACAAAGCTTATAAATAAGGCCCTACCTAATTCACAGCTTAGGAAATTGCACCACAATTCATGAAATGAGCTGTTTTCTGTGTAATAAAAAATCAAAAGTTCAAGTGCCTCATGTATACTGGTTAATTTGCAATATGAGGCAGTCCTAGTGTAATAGACTTTTCTGTGCTTTAGTGTGCTGACAATTTTTGATGTATGTGTTTATGTATTGAATGCATTTTGTCCCTGTGGGGATTCCATAATCATTGAAAAGTGTGCTTCTCTACACACGTGATCATCTCTAAGTAGAACAAGCCAGTAAAGTATTATGCTCCCGATAATTTGTTTATGTACAGTTTATTTCTTACTTTATAAACATAGCAAACTCTAAAGACGCTCGGTTACACTAGCAGTTATTGAGTGACTTTTCTGTGGTGTAGTGTGCTGACAATGTTTGATGTATATGTTTACTATTGAGTGTATTTTGTCCTTTTGGAGATTTCATAGTCAATAGAAAAGTGCTTCTCTACACAAGTGATCATCTCTCTGTAGTCTGTGCTCAAAAGAACAAGCCAGTAAAGTATTCTGCTTCTGACAGTTTGTCTATGTACAGTTTATATCTTACTTTATAAACTCAGCAAACTCTAAAGACGCTCGGTTACACTAGCAATCCCACTAGCAATCGATTAGTCAAAATGTCCAAGATGTCAAAGTGTAAAGAAGCTAAATACACTACTCAGTAACTGAGTGTGGAAAACTCCCAACCAAAAACACAGACCAGTATTTTCGTATTTGAGACCGTCGCTGGATGTTTTAGGTTTACATTCAACCGTTAAGGTAAGCTGTGCTGTGTATTGTAGCTTCCATTTATTCTACGAGGTCTGTGAAATTAAGCACATTTTCTCAATGAATTTAGTAGTAATCAATAAATGTATGTATGTTTTAGTCAAGAGTACCTAATGAAGTGCTTGGTGAGTATATGTATAGGAGAAACGGAAATAAATACAATAAATATTACTTTATAGGACAGTAATTGAGGTTAAGAACATGTGGAAAGGCATGTGGGTTACAGACATTCCTGAGGTTCACATTTCTCTGGTTTCTTTGATTCTTTTCCGGTCTGCATCCCGCTAAATGTGCCACTCCAATCCATGTTGGACTTGTTGGCTTGCGGTATTGGTTATTATTAGGGTATCCAGATACCACTGACAAGAGCGCTGGGGTGAGTACAGGACACTCCAGAGTGAGGAGGTGCCTCGTTATAGGACGTGACAACTGGCAAAGCACAATGCCTGAACCTACAGACCTGCCACTACACATCAGGATAATACCAACCTATCTTATGTAATTTCTATAGTACTGATGCTGACCTTAGCAACACCTGACTTCCAACAACAGAAGCCTGATGCTTATTTAAAGCAAAACACACCAAAACATCCTTTTTTTTTATCTCTCTTGTTTCATCAGTGGAAACTCTCCCCAGCATCTTCCGTCAAGCTGGTTTATTTTGGGGTTTCTTCTTCCTTTTCGTAAGCAAACAGATGGATCCTGTTAGTGGAACGTAACGCAATGCCCCTGTTCTTTCACCATCCGCATGCCCCACCTTCTCCTGTCTACTTTAATAACTCATAGTGGTGTGCTCATACTCGCAGGATACGTGCTGGTGCATGTGGTTTCCTGCGCGTTGCCCAAAAGCTTGTTTGGACTGACACAAGTCCTCTTCCTGACAGCAACCTGATTGTTTCCTGGCTTTGACGCCTTTGGAAGACCATTAAGAGATTTGCAGGCTTATTTTGCCTGGATATTCCAATTTTTCTTCACACTGTGGTGCCCTTTGGAATGTGAATTTTAAAAGAAAAAATTCTAACAGATGTGCAATGTGGATAAAAATGCCCCCTCCGTCAATGCCATTTAATCACTTAGTTTGCACCTATTTTAAAAGACTTTTTAAAATGCTTTTTCTCCCCATTTTTAGCGCGTCCAATTTTTACCCGATTGCGTTATGCTTCCTCTCTACTGGTGCTACCCCCTGTCCCTGATTGAGGAGAGCGAACTGACACACGCCCCCTCCGAAACGTGAGCAATACCCGAGAGCATGATCCCTATCCGGCTCCCTACCTGGATAAACAACAGCCAAACATAGTTCATACTGCCGCTCAGCCCAGCCGGATGGCAGAGCTGAGATTTAATACGATGTATTCAAAATCCCATCTCTGGTGTGCTAGCGTATTTTACCCATGCGCCAACTGAGCGGCTAAATATATGACATTTAAAGTCATTAAATGATATATAAATACATGATTTATATATTATACATGTTTCTTAAGGCGTTTCTTAAAGGCATTGCCTTTTAAATAAAGGAATCACTCCCTTAAACAGGGGGTTCTTCAAAGAGGGCTTTTACAAGGAAGTAAAAGGAGGCCCCCAAATATTTAATTTATGAATAATTAAACATTTTCCTCTCAATTTAGCATAGCCAATTGGTTTTCCGCTGCTGGGGGCCCCAATCGTGTCCAAGAAGGATATCATCCGATGCATGTGCAATCCACCGACCACTTCTTAATCGCCCATACTTTGGTGGATTTGTGTGGAAGGCCAGTCACACACTGATTCCACTTCAGTAAAGGCACCTCAGACTTCTAACCAGTGCCAAAGACCCCACCCCCTTTCATTAGTCCGGTCTTTTCCCACTCACAATAGTAGCCAATATTTGTCTGCTGCAGGCATTGCCAACTGTGCCTGCTAAGGGGCACCCAGCAAACTGGTAGCAAAGCTGGGATTTAAACTCAGAGTTCATAATCCCAGCGCTGGTGCGCTAGTAAAATATCCCGCTGTGCCACCTGGGTGCCAAACCTTTTAATTCTTGAGGATAATAGGCAAATAATCATTATGATATTTATTCTGACTGTTACTTCTCACTAGGTGCTTTGTAAACACATGTTGTGGTAGCTTGGCTGGCCTCATGGCTACTATCACTATCAAATTTGTACTCCTCACTGTACTTTAAAGTCTGGTTTATTTGGCCCTGATCTACCTGATCACTAGTTTCATGTATTTTTCCATGGCTGCTACGGTAGCAATTTATCAGGTAATAGCAAATAAAGGTCTATCAAATCAGGGCAACTAACATTTGTTTAAAATTAAGAAAAGTATAACTAATGTCCTTAGTCCCTAATGTCCAAATCCTGACACCATCTGTTGTGAGACCTTAAAACAGCTGTAAACCACTGCCGCTTCAGTTTTTTAAGAAATGTAAAATCTACCTTTTTGTTTTGAGAAAACAGTGTTTTAAAAAACAATCAGTTCCTACTCCAATGAATATTTAATCCAGAATGTGATCAATTAAAAGAAAATGCTTCTGGGATAAATACTTTTTCCATTGTGTATTCTAAGAAGGATTCAATTTGTTTACATTAATATTTAAAGTTTTTCTAAAAGGTGAACAATCTTTTAATTTAACTTTGTGATAGCTGGTGTACCTCACCTCTTTGGAGATCTGGATATCCATCATGAAAAAGTGCACGTGTTTCTCTCCCTTGTTCAGTGCCAGTTTCTTTGTGACAACAGCAACCAACATGGCAGTGCATGCCACACCCTGCAATATGCAGATGCGTATCGTAAAGTAAGAATCTCAGTAACAGAAAGCAGTAAGAAGTAATAAGGTACACCTAACATACAGATTAACTTTGATGGTATACATTTACTTGATTGTAGCCCATTTGTTGCTTTAAAGACAGTGTCATCCCTGTACACAAAATCATGCAAAATCTGATGATCTATGTTATTCAAGCATGGCTTTGTCTTCAGGGGCCTCGAAAAATGCCAAAAATTAGGTCAGGTGACTGTGAACCATGTCAGCTTTGGGGTTTAATATTTATGATGGAAAAGATAATATTTACTTCAGAAAAATAGCAAAATTGAAGCATTTTTACTAGTAGATTTTTGATTCTCACTACATATTCATCACAGACTCAAGTCTTTGGGTTAAGTTTGAAAACACCCTTTAATGATAAGACAACATGTAGAAGATACATACACAATGCACAACTGTTGTTAAAAGGTTATGGTTACCTATTCTGCTCCAAGGCTTGCATTGGGAAAAGAAGAGGAAAGAAAGAGTTAGTGGTTTTAAATACACTATATGGCCAGACGTTTATGGACTGCTAATTATCAGATTGTTGGACATCCCATTTCAAAACCATGGGCACTAATAAGCAGGTTAATAATAAAGTGTTAAAGTGTGTTTGTCCAAAGAGCATTTGTCAGGTCAGGTACTCATGATGGACAAGAACGCCTGGTTTACAATAAATGTTCTGATTAATTCAAGTGGCGTTTATTGGAGTTGAGGTTTCTCTACACAAAACCATATATTTCTGGACCTTGCTTTGTGCATCAAGAAGCAGATATTTTATTTTACATAACTGATTACCTGCTAGCAATGGGTGTGGCTGAAACACCTGAACTCAATAATTATGAGAGGTTTCCACTTATTTTTTGTCCATAAAATAATGTCAATTTACATTATTTCCAACACACATTTGCAAGGAAGTGGAGGAATTTAGCCTCAAGCCTTCCAGCTTCTGATGGTTCATTATTTCAGACAATGAAACGTTATATTAACTAAATAAAAAAGTTTAGTAAAAAATAAATAAAAAAGCTAATAAAAAGTTGTTTTTCCTTGACTCCACAACAGCTTTTCTTTTTCTCTTGACATGCTGTCATACAAGCTTTAAAATATTTGTGGTAGAACGCTGGATCATTCTTAGGGAAGAAATATGTTCCAGCGGTTGAGACCCTAAGCACGGTTCAATACTGTTACAATCTGGTGATTGTGGAATGCCATGAATGCACGTCTTCATCCTGCTGTTCATCAAACCACTTAATTAAATGTAACAGTATGGGGAAATTATCATACAACATACAACATTACAAAGAAGTGTCTGCACCAATGAGTGCACCTGGTCCTGTAAAATAACCTGATAATTAGTTGCTGTTACACTACCATGCAAATCATTAATTGGACCTGATCATTTTAAAGACTCCCTTCCATTATGGTTGGCAGCAAAAACCATGACTTAAAGAGATCCTTAGGCTTTCTTCAAATGTACATTTGTCCAGATGTGAACAAAGCCAGTTCTAAAAAGGTATGATTTGACTAGCCCTGACTTAACCCCACCGAATACCTTTGCGATGAATTGGAAGCTTGTTTAGCATCAGTACCCAGCCTCACAAGGGCCACTCATTTGAGAGAAGGCTTTTATAGCCACTATAAGGGGGTAACTCCATATTACTTTGGATTTGCCTTTGGTTTTGGAATGCGTTGTCCAACATATTTTGCTCAGGTGTGTACATACTTTATATTCCAAATAATGTAAATTTTTGATAAGAATTCTGTGGTTATTATTTTGCTTTGATGATGCGGAATGATGCAGAATATTATCATGTGATCAAGGAGGAAGCACATCCTTCCTGGGATATGCTAACACTTTACAAAGGATGTCAGTTATGTGGACACCTCCCCAAAACAAATGGCACAGACTAGGTGGAAACAAATGCTGCATCAGATTATAGACACTTACTGTAAATAATGTCCTATATGTTGCCCTATATGTTGCTCTACTGATGTCATACAAAACCCTTGCTCAGTCAAGTACAGTCTCCCTGACCAGTCCTACCACTTCCCCATTTAAAAAATTACCACAAACACCTGAAGGCCTGGGCAAATGTACTTTACCTCAACCAATTTAGAAACCCAACTTGGGTATCTACATTTCCACTGGTCACTTTTTCATTGCCATAATCAATTGGTTCATCAACCAAACCTGCAAACACCTAAAACTAGGGCTAATGGATGTAATGCACCATATCCACTTATATTTCCATTGCCCACTTTGGCATATTACTGTCTTTGCCTCCAAACCTATACACCAATAACTGATGTAGCCAAGGCAAATGGATCTAAACAAACTCAACCATAGTCGCACTGGCCACTGTCACATCACTGCCTTTGCTGCCCTCCACCATAAGCCTAAAACAACCCAGAAATCTCGTCTCAATTACTTATGAACATGAACCAAATGGGCAAACTCACCCTAACCAACTACATTCTAACTGGTCATTGCTGTCTGCTTCTAAAGACAAACCTGAACCAACACCTAAAGCCAGTGCAAACTGACCAAAATCAATAGTCCCAATGGCCACTGTCACATCACTGCAAATAATGCCAAACTTTCAAAAAACATAATGTAATCTAAAACTATAAGACCATCCCTCAAAAATGGGCATGGCAATGCGTATTTCATGACAACTGTACATGTTATGGTCAGGTACATGACCATAGATCAAACTGGTATGGCCAAACGATTGGGTTAAAATATCTCTGAAACAGCAGGGGGTGCTTAAAGACCACTGTAATAAATACCCACCAACATTAGTGATAGAAGGGACAATCCTTAAACTGCTGAAACATTGATGGGCATCTTAGACTCATTGATGCCAAAGGACAAAAGGCTAAAACATCTGGTAAGGACCAACAGAAGAGATGAAGTAAATGTATGACAAGGCAGTGCATTAAACCCTTCTGTGTATGGGGCTGCGTTGTCGCAAGCCTCTCTTGTCTTTAATCGAGAGCACCAACAATGGGCACAAAGGCATCAAAACTGGACATCAGGGCAATGGAAGAAGGCTGGACTTACAAATCCTATTTTCCTAGGACAAATCTTACGACGACCCACCTTGCAACATAGAAAATTTAAAGGACCTGACGGTAACATCCTGGTACCAAATGACACAAGACCCCTTTGGTCTTATGGAGTCCAGGTCTCTGTAGGTCAGATATGTTTTGAGAGCATTTCAGGCACATTGTCCTATTGTTTTAGCTAATTAGTGTATTCCCACTGGCCTCTGTCAAATCAAGTGGGCAAAAAGATTCAACAACTGTCTTTAATCCCTGGTCCTGTCTCTGATCCGACATCTGTCCCTGTTTCTCCCTGTCTCCAATCCAGTGCCAATCCCTAATGATTATATTAGAGAAGAAGATTGATCACTTTATTGATCCCAAAGAGAAATGTGTGAGTCCCAGAGGGAAACTTGTCTCTAATAAAGAACTAGCCTTTATATTGTATCAGGCTGCTGACCTAGTCCCAGTTCCCGTCCTAGTCCCAGTTCCCAAGTCTAAACTAGTGCTAGTTCCTCTCCCAATCCAGTGTGTCTCTAAACCTTTACCCCTGTGCCTCTGTCTTTGACCAGTGCCACTTTCTAGGGTCAGAAATATTCCATCATGTTACATCCTATAATTTTTTAACCTCATAGAAATTAAAAATGTCAAAAATTCAGGCTGAAAAAAGTGGCAAACCAAATATTTTAAGAATTGTGATAAAAGTGATTCAGAATAAAATTTTAAATAGCAAATGTAAAATTAGGCAAGCAGATTTTTTTTTTCTAACAGGTGAAAGGGCTATGCAAGGCCCCTCTCATTAGCCCACTTTTATTATTCCGACTAGATGAGGGTATTTTTTCTCCTGTATGTTCCAAGAATTGAACTCAAGTTGGCACGCCAACCAGATTCACTTCTGCCAAATGCAATAAACCACCTAAAAATGGCAATGGTTGAAAGTTTCCCTGAAAAAAAAAGCACTTATAAAAACATAGTCTGAGGGAGAGTAAGAGGAGTGAAAGATTATTTTCCACTTGGGCAGGGAGGTGTCTGTGTCTGGCTCGAGCCCCACACTCCTGTCGTCTGACTGCACCGGCTTATCAGCTCAGATCAGAAACCAGGAGTGGTGATGGGAGAGCAAGCAACATGGACCACTGACAGATAAATTATTGACCTTAACTCTCTACTTAAACTGTCATTCATGCCGTCCAGTTACCCGATTCATGTTAATTAATTCATTAATTCCCTCTTTAATTTAATTTGAGTATAAAAGGGGAACAGTTTTGTTTGCCTATTGTTTCATACCTGTATCTGGACCGAGTACATCCCAGTGTATGTATTACGTATTTAAAAAAACCAAAACGCGAAAGCCTTGTCACTCTAATCATGACTCTCCTTGGTTCTTTGGAGCTGACATCCTAGTCATCTAACATTTTTTGAAGCTCTGGATTCACAGCTTTTTTTGCCTTATGTCATACCTTGTAAATTACTGATTATTTTCTTTTCTTTTAGATTAAAGCTAAAGCTGAACAAGGTCAAATGTTTATCCTAGCAGGGATGTTGTAGCCTAGTGGTTAAGGTGATTAAGGTCACTGGTTCAAGCACCACCACTGCCAGGTTGCTGCTGTTGGGCCCTTGAGCAAAGCACTTAACCCTTAATTGCTTAGACTGTATACTGTCACAGTGCTGTAAGTCGCTTTGCACAAAGGCGTCTGCTAAATGCCAAAAATGTAAATGTAGCAGTGACCTGTGTTTACTCCTTGACTTCACTTCCAATCCTTGTACCGGTACACAATGCCTGCAGTAACATACTATTGGAAGAACAGGAGCAATTGCACCAAAATTAAGCTTTTCAAATAATAGAAACCTGTTGAGACAATGAGACTGGCCTTAAAGGGTGCCCTACAATATGGCTAAATAAAACAACTATGCAGAGAAATGCAGGACAAAACTCCAGGTAGCTAAAGTTCTTTACAGTCGTTGCTTGTGTTTAATATGAAAAATTAGTTGCTGTTGTTGAGTTTCAAACAGCGTTTTTCTTTCCTTAAATAAAAAATAACGTAAAAACAATATTTTCTGTTAACTATGGTTCTTTGTCTTATATGAAACTTGTAAAAAGATGTAAAAAAACCTGCATGACAGGCAAAAAGGAAAAACAATCAGGAAATATATGGCCGAATGTACGTTGACACCTAACCAAGGCTTGCTGGACATCCCATTTAAAAACCATTGCCAATCATTCATACTTGTATAATAATAAGAAATAAATCATGTGCGTCAAACTTTTTGGGAAAGGCCCTTTACTACAGGAAGATTCACTCAAAAGAGGCCTCGAATATTCTGTAATAACTATCTAATAACTGAAGCAATCTGAACGAAACAATGTGCAATATGCTCCTCAGTATATGGAGCTTCCAACAAGCCAGGTCAGGTCCAAATCATGACTCTCATTGGTTCTTTGGAGCTGACATTCTAGTCATCTGATAATTACAGTTTTTTGCTTTATGTTAAACATGACTGTTACCTTGTAATTGACTGATTACTGTCTTTTAGATTAAAACCAAACAAGATAAAATTTTGGTCCTAGCAGTGAACTTTGTTTACTCCTTGACTTCACTTCCAGTTCTTGTACAGGTACATGATGCCTGCAGTAACATACTGTTGCAAGCATAACATTTACATTTTCGGCACTTAGCAGACGCCTTTATCCAAAGTGACTTACATCATAGTTAAAGTATACAGTCTGAGCAAATGAGGGTTAAGGGTCTTGCTTAAGGGCTCATCAGAAGCAACCTGGCAGTAGTGGGGCTTGAATCAGCAACCTTCGGTTTACTAGTCCAGTACCTTAACCACTAGGCTATGGCTTGCCCCTATTTATTGTACGGCCTTTTTTATAGCATAAGAGCAATTGCACCTGGTTTGGCTTAAAAGAAACCAAAATGAGGCTTTTAAATAATAGAAACCTGTTGAGATTATGTGATTGGCCTTAAAGGGGCAGTTCAATGCCCTACAATATGGCTAAATAAAACAACTATGCAGAGAAATGCAGGACAAAACTCTAGGTAGCTGAAGTTCTTTACAGTTGTTGCTTGTGTTTAATATGAAAATTAGTTATTAAGGTGGGGGGGGGGGGGTGATTACTGTTTCACACAGGGCCAGTTAGTTTCAAATGGTGTTGCCTTTCCCTTAATAAAAAATAATGTAAAAACAATATTTTCTGTTAACTATGGTTCTTGGTCTTATATGAAACCTATATGAAAATATGGCCAAACGTATGTTGACACCTAACCAAGGCTTGTTGGACATCCCATTTGAAAACCATTGCCATTTATTCACACTTGTTGCTACGAAGGCTTACCACAAACATTCGTACTGTGTATGTGGGTCTCTGTAACCATTTAGTCAAACAGCATTGTGAGGAGGTCGGTTGCTGAATGGTGCTGAAATAGAAGGCCTGGCTCACAATCAGCATCACAATTAATGTCAAATTTGCTCAGGAGCTTAGGATCAGAGCTTGGTACAGGTTACTGGACAGTAATGCTTGTACTGGGAGATTCACTCGAAAGAGGCCCCGTTAGGATAAAGCAATCTGAACCAAAAAAAATACACTACATACCTTGACGTATGTGTAACCGATTGCATTACATGCAGTGTTGGAAGTGATCTTCTGCCAGACACATTTCCATGCAGTGCTCCATGTTCCTGAACGTATCAGCAAGCATATTGGGGGGAATAGCAGCAATTTCACGCTGAATGTTTTCCTTTAAATCTTCCACAGTGTGAGGCTTAAACGCTCAAACAAATTGGTGACCCAATAGATTTGCACCATGAAGACGCGCTGCTCAATACTGTACATCACCATCCTGATGAGAAGTCGAGTGACTGAGTGAAGGGGTCCTTTGCAAATGGAGGTTAAATGTCGCAATGGCGCCTACTTCCGACGCTCTGACGCATGGGCATCCATATACTGAGGAGCATATTGCACGTTTTGTTCAGATTGCTTTATCCTAGCGAGAGTTATTACAGAATATTCGGGGCCTCTTTCAAGTGAATCTCCCTGTAGTAAAGGGCCTTTCTCAAAAAGTTTGAAGCACATGATTTATTTCATATTATTTATACACGTTGAACTCAGTTTTGAACTCAGTGTCCACATTTTATTTCACTGACATTTATTTAATAATTGTTTCTCACTTGTGTAGATAGTGCCAAACCAGACACCAGGATACAAAGAGCAAAACATATTAACCAAAATTCCACCCAAGGGGCCTCAAATTAAGGGAGAAAATCATACAATGTACCTTTTCTGTAAGCCACAAAACTGTAATTTTAGCAACGGTTATAAATAGAGTATATAAAAGAGTACAGAAGACTTGTATTGATTTTACCATGACACCAGTGAAGAGGCAGACCACTTTTCCACAGCTGGTCTTAGGCGACACGTCTCCATAGCCTACTGTCAGGAAGGTGATGGCGATAAGCCAGAGAGCTGTACCCATGCCACCCGTCTCCACCTGCGCCTGCCTGTAGAGTAAGACACCAGAGCCGGATTTGTAAACTGATCTACAGTACATAGCCACAAGTTGACCATGAGTTTGATAAACATCCTATTTCAAAACCAAAGTCATTAATATTGGTTTGCCCCACAGAGCATCCACTCTTCTGTGAAGGTTGCCATAAGATTTTGGAGTGTGACTGAAGGAATTTGGGTGGCACGGTGGCTAAGTGGGTAGCACTGTCGCCTCACAGCAGGAAGGTCTTGGGTTTGATCCCCAGGTGGGGCGGTCTGGGTCATTTCTGTGTGGAGTTTGCATGTTCTCCCCATGTTTGCGTGGGTTTCCTTCGGGAGCTCCGGGAAATGTTATATTTCATTTATTTATTTAGCTTTTTGTAATAATAATAATAATAATAATAATAATAATAATAATAATAATGGCTTCTATTACATGAATAAACTTGATTAGACTGATTGGACATGATTGAGGATTGCCAACGCCTGCCTATATAAGGTCCCACAGTTGACAGTGCATATCAGAGCAAACTCCAACCCATGGGGTCAAATGAATTATCTACAGACCTCATAAACAGGATTGTGTCAAGGCATAGATCTGGAGAAGGGTACAGAAAAATTGCTGCAGCCTTACAGGTACCAAAGTGCACAGTGGTCACCATCATTCATAAATGGAAGAAGTTTGAAACCAAAGAGTCACTCTGACAGAGCTCCAGTGTATCCTTGTGGAGATGGGAGAACCTATCAGAAGATCAACCATCCAGGCAGCACTCCACAAATCACGCCTTTATGGTAGAGTGGCCAGACGGAAGCCACTCCTTAGCCCGCTTGGAGTTTGCCAAAAGGCACCTAGAGGACTCTCAAACTATGAGAAACAAGTTTCTCTGGTCTGAATACCAGGCGTCACGTCTGGAGGAAACCAGGCATCGCTCATCACCTGGCTAATGCCACCCCTACAGTGAAGCATGCCGTTGGCAGCATCATGATGTGGGGATGTTTTTCAGCAGTGGGACCAGGGCGACTAGTCCTGATAGAGGGAAAGATGAACACAGCTAAGTAAGAAAACCTGCTCCAGAGCGCTCTGGACCTCAGACTGGGGCGAAGGTTTACCTTCCAACATGACAACGACCCAAAGCACAGAGCCAAGAGAACAAATGAGTGGCTTTGGAGAAAGTCTGTGAATGTCCTTGAGTGGCCCAGCCAGAGCCCAGACCTGAATCCAATCGAACATCTGTGGAAGGAGCTGAACATGGCTGTGTACCGACGCTCCACATCCAACCTGACGGAGCTTGCAAGGATATGCCAAGAGGCATGGGCAAAAATGTAAAATAAAATTGCATATTTTCACAACCCTGTTTTCACTTTGTAATTATTGGTGATTGTGTGTAGATGTTTAAGGCCAAAAAAAAAGAACTCAATCTATTATAGAATGAGTCTGTAATGTAATAAAACGTGGAGAAGGTGAAAGGGGTGTCAAACTTTCCGGCTTGACTGTATGTCCCAAGCCTATTTAAGTATTTTATTTTTAAATAAAGTCGTCTTTTGGTCCTGGTCCACATCAGCATAATCAAATTACTGAAAAAGACAAAATTTGTTTAATATTCTTTATATTTTCTGTGCACTAACTGGGTGTTGGGTCTGATTTGTTCTGTTCATTTTCTATTTCATGCAAAAATAGCATTCACCTCTTTGTGGGCCTCACCAAAAAAACACATTTTCATCAGAACTGAAGCATCTACGCTAAGTTGGCAGGAAATAAAGGAATATTTGTCTGCGGTCCTGAAATGGATCTATTTATAACGACTCTGTTACTAAATACTCTTTTCCGAATCAGGACTTCAAATTGACCATCAACAGAGATGGGAGGATGAATTGGTGCCCGGCGGCTTGGTGTGCTCATGAACATGTTCATGTACAAGTATGAAAATATGAGTGTGTGTGTGAATGTGTGTGTGGTCTACCTCTCACACAGCCGTAGCATCCAGGCGGAGGAAAGCCAGAAGAGCATGATAAAAACCAGCAGTGTGCGGGCTGGGTACTTGTTCATGAGTACCTTGAGGACAAAGCGGAAAGTGAAATTGATGTTGTTGAGCGATCCGATGCTCCTGTATGAGGCGCTCAGCAGAACCTTGCTGTGCAGCAGTATGGCCCGGTGAACCAGGTACAGTCGCAGGAACATCAGCGCCGACAGCAGCAGCTCCAGCTCCAACCACGGCTCCATGGGACTCCCACAGAAGCACAGAGGTGTCGAGATGAAGGGGGAGAAGGAAGTGGAAGAGTTTGTCCATGAGACCAGTGGGCCCATGTAGATTCCCACTGGGTGGAGGGCACACACCAGTAACTCTAGAGAGATGCCTAGCACCCTGTTGGTGGTCATGGCGATGCGCCAGTCCACCTGGTTGTGATCTATGATGAAGAGCTAGGAAGTAGAAGAAGCAGATGAATCATAAATAATCTTCTTTCATTTGTTTTCAATATCTAAAATACACAATAAAGCCAAAAATATGTAGACACACGACCATTAATTTGGACATTCGATTCCAAAACTATCCCCATTAAAGTAGAGCTAATTTCTAAATAATTTCTAATTATACCTCAGCTTCAGCATACAAACAGATAACCTTACATTTTTATTAAGAATTTCTAAATAATTTTTAATTATACCTCAGCTTCAGCATACGAACAGATGACCCTACATTTTTATTAAGAATTTCTAAATAATTTCTAATTATACCTCAGCTTCAGCATACGAACAGATGACCTTACATTTTTATTAGGAATTTCTAAATAATTTCTAATTATACCTCAGCTTCAGCATACAAACAGATGACCTTACATTTCTATTAGGACTTTCTAAATAATTTTTTTTTTTCCCCTTTTTTTCCCACCAATTTTTCTCCCCCTAATCTAGTCATGTCCAATTACCCTGATTGCGTCCTCTATACTGATTCGACCCTTCACCGACTGAGGACGCCTCTCAACTGACATACGCCCCCTCCAGCACGTACAGTCAGTACAGACTGCATTTTTCATCTGCATGAGTCAAGTTCATACACTGACGGGCATTGTGTACGGAGGGCCACACCCCCATCAGCATTATTCCTCAGCCCTGTGCAGGCGCCATCAGTCAGCCAGCAGGGGCCGCAGTTGCACCAGTTATGAGGATCTATGATCCGAAATTTTACCCCTATGAACAACAGCCAATCGTTGTTCATGCAGCCGCCCAGCCCAGTCGGAAGGCAGACCTGAGATTCGATACGATGTATTCGAAACCCCATCCCCGCTGCGCCACCTGAGTGGCTAATAATTTTTAATTATACCTAAGCTTCAGCATACAGACAGATGACCTTACATTTTTATTAGGAATTTCTAAATAGAGGACGGCATGGTGCACAATGGGTAGCACCTTTGCCTTACAGCAAGAAGGTCCTGGGATGGATTCCCAGGTGGAGCGGTCTGGATCCTTTCTGTAAGGAGTTTGCATGTTCTCCCCGTGTCTGACTGGGTTTCCTCCGGGGTGGTCCGGTTTCCTCCCAAAGTCCAAAGACATGCAGTCAAGTTAAAAGTTCCCCTAGTTATGAGTGTGTGTGTGTGTGACCTATCTGGTGTGCTTTCTGCCTTTCTAGCAGTGAATTGTACCCATTGTGACCCTAAGTAGGATAAAGCAGTGGTAAAACAGACAATGAATGAATGAATAAATGAATTTCAAAATTGAACAGAACTGAAGTGAAATGATAGGCAGTTGTAGCCTAGCGGTTAGGGTACTGGACTACAGAGGTGGAAAGAGTACTAAAATATTGTACTCAAGTAAAAGTACTATTACTTTGATGATTTTTTACTTAAGTACTAGTAAAATTACTAGTCTAAAAATCTACTCAAGTAAAAAGTAAAAAGTAACTCATTTAAAATGTACTCAGAGTAAACGTTGCTTCGTTACTTTTTTAACAGAAGGAGGGACATCATTTTCCAACAGAAGTTCATAGATGAATGATACAGCAGACTACACACAGATCACCAGCATGCAGTGCATATTAGCAGTTCATGTGTGGATTTAACCACTCTACACACCTAACAGACTGCAACTGCTGTTATAAATTCAAAACAGCATTATTTCTGTTTATCCTCAATAAATCGCTGTTTAAAGTTAGCATTATTTTATAGCTTGTTGGACTTGACGCTAACTAACTTGGTTCAGGTCAATAGTGTCAACTAGGGTTGCCAACTTTCAGAACTGGAAATAAGGAACACCCTGGGCTGGCGGGTTGGTGGCATGATCAAAATCAAAAACAAACCAGCAGAATCTCACAATCACATTCATGCTGTCCGTTTTACTTAAATAAATACTCAAATAAATGAACATAAAAAATCACAATATTTCATATTGCTTTGCTATTGTTGCAAAATGAAAGCGTACCGTAAACAGCAGAACCGCGACGTAGATCAATCACACAGCAGCAGAAAATTATAACCACTTATCTGCTTACCTGATCTATATCCATGTGTTGTTCTATTAGGGATATAATCCACTTTATATAAGACCATCTTGTATGTTTCCAGAATATTTAAATCCATACCCAACTGTTTTATCCACCTAACTAATAAAAACTATTGTAGATCATTTATTCTCTCGGCTTTCCCAGTAAAAAGCTTAAATTGGTGATTCGTTCACTAAACTGTCATTTATACAACAACCAATGAAGAAAGAGATTGAAATTCCACCCAGAATGTAAATTCTGAAGCTCTGATTGGTTTATACATCTGAATCTCTTTACCAAATGAACCGATTCATAGAGTTGTTTATGCAAAACATCATAATGAAACGGAGTGAGTCGTTTCTGACTCGTTAACTCAGTGATTCAGTTCGCAAGCGCTACTTTAAAGAACAATGTCGTAAATGCTCAGCGGGCCGGATCAAACAGCCTAACGGGCCGGTTTGATGTCGAGTTTTTTATTGTTTTCTTTTTTTTTTTTACATTTATTTAAAATGTAGCGAATTACAATTCTTAATACAAAACATACTTAAGTAAAAGTAAAATTACTGGTTGTAAAATCTACTTTTAAAAGTACAAGTACACAAAAAACGACTCAATTATAGTAACGCGAGTAAATGCAATTCGTTACTTTCCACCTCTGCTGGACTAGTAAGTAAAAGGTCGCTGGTTCAAGTCCCACCACTGCCAGGTTGCCACTGTTGGGCCCCTGAGCAAGGCCCCTAGCCCTCCATTGCTTAGACAATATACTGTCACAGTACTGTAGGTCGCTTTGGATAAAAGCGTCTGCTGAATGCTGAAAATGTAAATGCTGTGTTTGCTTTTCACCCCCTAAAATGAGACCTGCTCAGAAAATGTAAATTTTTATATGTCTGTACATAAAACATTATGACTTGGGGATCATCCAGGTGCTAATTTGCTTATGTTAAAATAGCACTGAAGTTCCTCATTGCTAGGAGTGGTTTTCTTTCTAGCTATTCTCCCATGAATCTCATTTTACCTTTTATGTTTTCAACTTGTATTTTTGTATTTTATGTTTTAAACACTAGTGGCATAGTGTGTAATGAGCTAAATTGACAAACCAATTTAATTTATTGAACTTGTTTAAGGTAACCAAAAAAATCAATCACTTATAAGGGCCTCATGAATTTATTTCTTAAATGTACAACCCCTAAAACAGAAAAAGTTGAGACATTATGGAAATGCAAATAAAATAAAAATGCAAATGCTAACTACTGTTACTACTAAATCCTCTACTTTTACTTATACATCTACTATTACAACTACTGTTACTACTAAATTCTCTACTATTACTTATACATCTACTATTACAACTACTGTTACTACTAAATCCTCTACTATTACTTATACATCTACTATAACAACTACTGTTACTACTAAATTCTCTACTGTTACTTATACATCTACTATAACAACTACTGTTACTACTAAATTCTCTACTATTACTTATACATCTACTATTACAACTACTATTACTACTAAATCCTCTACTATTACTTATACATCTACTACTACAACTACTGTTACTACTAAATCCTCTACTATTACTTATACATCTACTATTACAACTACTGTTACTACTAAATTCTCTACTATTACTTATACATCTACTACTACAACTACTGTTACTACTAAATTCTCTACTGTTACTTATACATCTACTATTACAACTACTGTTACTACTAAATCCTCTACTGTTACTTATACATCTACTACTACAACTACTGTTACTACTAAATCCTCTACTATTACTTATACATCTACTATTACAACTACTGTTACTACTAAATCCTCTACTATTACTTATACATCTACTATTACAACTACTGTTACTACTAAATCCTCTACTATTACTTATACATCTACTATTACAACTACTATTACTACTAAATCCTCTACTATTACTTATACATCTACTATTACAACTACTGTTACTACTAAATCCTCTACTATTACTTATACATCTACTATTACAACTACTATTACTACTAAATCCTCTACTATTACTTATACATCTACTACTACAACTACTGTTACTACTAAATCCTCTACTATTACTTATACATCTACTATTACAACTACTGTTACTACTAAATCCTCTACTATTACTTATACATCTACTATTACAACTACTGTTACTACTAAATTCTCTACTGTTACTTATACATCTACTATTACAACTACTGTTACTACTAAATTCTCTACTGTTACTTATACATCTACTATTACAACTACTATTACTACTAAATTCTCTACTATTACTTATACATCTACTATTACAACTACTGTTACTACTAAATCCTCTACTATTACTTATACATCTACTATAACAACTACTGTTACTACTAAATTCTCTACTGTTACTTATACATCTACTATAACAACTACTATTTCTACTAAATTCTCTACTATTACTTATACATCTATTATTACAACTACTATTACTACTAAATCCTCTACTGTTACTTATACATCTACTATTACAACTACTATTTCTACTAAATTCTCTACTATTACTTATACATCTACTATTACAACTACTATTACTACTAAATTCTCTACTATTACTTATACATCTACTACTACAACTACTGTTACTACTAAATCCTCTACTATTACTTATACATCTACTATTACAACTACTGTTACTACTAAATCCTCTACTATTACTTATACATCTACTATTACAACTACTATTTCTACTAAATTCTCTACTATTACTTATACATCTACTATTACAACTACTATTACTACTAAATCCTCTACTATTACTTATACATCTACTACTACAACTACTGTTACTACTAAATCCTCTACTATTACTTATACATCTACTATTACAACTACTGTTACTACTAAATCCTCTACTATTACTTATACATCTACTATTACAACTACTATTACTACTAAATCCTCTACTATTACTTATACATCTACTACTACAACTACTGTTACTACTAAATCCTCTACTATTACTTATACATCTACTATTACAACTACTGTTACTACTAAATCCTCTACTATTACTTATACATCTACTATTATAACTACTATTACTACTAAATCCTCTACTATTACTTATACATCTACTATTACAACTACTGTTACTACTAAATCCTCTACTATTACTTATACATCTACTATTACAACTACTATTACTACTAAATCCTCTACTATTACTTATACATCTACTACTACAACTACTGTTACTACTAAATCCTCTACTATTACTTATACATCTACTATTACAACTACTGTTACTACTAAATCCTCTACTATTACTTATACATCTACTATTACAACTACTGTTACTACTAAATTCTCTACTGTTACTTATACATCTACTATTACAACTACTGTTACTACTAAATTCTCTACTGTTACTTATACATCTACTATTACAACTACTATTACTACTAAATTCTCTACTATTACTTATACATCTACTATTACAACTACTATTACTACTAAATCCTGTACTATTACTTATACATCTACTATTACAACTACTTTTACTACTAAATCCTCTACTATTACTTATACATCTACTATTACAACTACTATTACTACTAAATCCTCTACTATTACTTATACATCTACTATTACAACTACTATTACTACTAAATCCTCTACTATTACTTATACATCTACTATTACAACTACTGTTACTACTAAATCCTCTACTATTACTTATACATCTACTATTACAACTACTGTTACTACTAAATTCTCTACTGTTACTTATACATCTACTATTACAACTACTGTTACTACTAAATTCTCTACTGTTACTTATACATCTACTATTACAACTACTATTACTACTAAATTCTCTACTATTACTTATACATCTACTATTACAACTACTATTACTACTAAATCCTGTACTATTACTTATACATCTACTATTACAACTACTTTTACTACTAAATTCTCTACTGTTACTTATACATCTACTATTACAACTACTGTTACTACTAAATTCTCTACTGTTACTTATACATCTACTATTACAACTACTATTACTACTAAATTCTCTACTATTACTTATACATCTACTATTACAACTACTGTTACTACTAAATCCTCTACTATTACTTATACATCTACTATAACAACTACTGTTACTACTAAATTCTCTACTGTTACTTATACATCTACTATAACAACTACTATTTCTTCTAAATTCTCTACTATTACTTATACATCTATTATTACAACTACTATTACTACTAAATCCTCTACTGTTACTTATACATCTACTATTACAACTACTATTTCTACTAAATTCTCTACTATTACTTATACATCTACTATTACAACTACTATTACTACTAAATTCTCTACTATTACTTATACATCTACTACTACAACTACTGTTACTACTAAATCCTCTACTATTACTTATACATCTACTATTACAACTACTGTTACTACTAAATCCTCTACTATTACTTATACATCTACTATTATAACTACTATTTCTACTAAATTCTCTACTATTACTTATACATCTACTATTACAACTACTATTACTACTAAATCCTCTACTATTACTTATACATCTACTACTACAACTACTGTTACTACTAAATCCTCTACTATTACTTATACATCTACTATTACAACTACTGTTACTACTAAATCCTCTACTATTACTTATACATCTACTATTACAACTACTATTACTACTAAATCCTCTACTATTACTTATACATCTACTACTACAACTACTGTTACTACTAAATCCTCTACTATTACTTATACATCTACTATTACAACTACTGTTACTACTAAATCCTCTACTATTACTTATACATCTACTATTACAACTACTATTACT
The DNA here is from genome assembly GCF_030014385.1 of Trichomycterus rosablanca. NCBI lineage: Eukaryota > Metazoa > Chordata > Actinopteri > Siluriformes > Trichomycteridae > Trichomycterus > Trichomycterus rosablanca. The sequence goes on from NC_085990.1 coordinate 19,228,217, forward strand.
ACTAAATCCTCTACTATTACTTATACATCTACTATTACAACTACTGTTACTACTAAATCCTCTACTATTACTTATACATCTACTATTACAACTACTATTACTACTAAATCCTCTACTATTACTTATACATCTACTACTACAACTACTGTTACTACTAAATCCTCTACTATTACTTATACATCTACTATTACAACTACTGTTACTACTAAATCCTCTACTATTACTTATACATCTACTATTACAACTACTGTTACTACTAAATTCTCTACTGTTACTTATACATCTACTATTACAACTACTGTTACTACTAAATTCTCTACTGTTACTTATACATCTACTATTACAACTACTATTACTACTAAATTCTCTACTATTACTTATACATCTACTATTACAACTACTATTACTACTAAATCCTGTACTATTACTTATACATCTACTATTACAACTACTTTTACTACTAAATCCTCTACTATTACTTATACATCTACTATTACAACTACTATTACTACTAAATCCTCTACTATTACTTATACATCTACTATTACAACTACTATTACTACTAAATTCTCTACTATTACTTATACATCTACTATTACAACTACTATTACTACTAAATCCTCTACTATTACTTATACATCTACTATTACAACTACTATTACAACCAAATCAACTATTTCTACTACAACTACATCTACTATTACTTATACATCTACTATTACAACTACTGTTACTACTAAATCATCTACTATTACTTATACGTCTACTATTACAACTACTGTTACTACTAAATTCTCTACTATTACTTATACGTCTACTATTACAACTACTATTACTACTAAATTCTCTACTATTACTTATACATCTACTATTACAACTACTATTACAACCAAATCAACTATTTCTACTACAACTACATCTACTATTACTTATACAGCTACTATTACAATGACTGTTACTACTAAATCCTCTACTATTACTTATACATCTACTATTACAACTCTATTACAACCAAATCATCTATTACTACTACTATGTCTACTATTACTTATACATCTACTATTACAACTACTATTACTACTAAATCCATTAATGTCTAAACCATGGTTCAGATACATGCACTAATTATTCACAACTGGCCTTCAACCATTCTCTTCTAAATCTGTAAATTCACATGCACAATTACACTATATGACTAAATGGTCAGTGTGTGGCCCCTGACAATAAGTGTGTTGGACATCTCATTCTAAAGCCAATGACATTAAGAAGTTGTTCTTCATTTGCAGTAATAACAGTACACAATCTACTGTGAAGGCTTCACAATTTTGGAGTGTGCCTACGTGTCTGTGGCCATTAAGGCCTAGCTTACAATCAAAGTTCCAGTTCACTACAGAGGTGTCCTACTAGACCTTGCCTTGTGCACAAGGACACAGTCATGCTAGACAAGAAAAGGGCCTTTTTCAAATTGCTGCCACAACATTGGATTTGAATTTATATAATAATATACAGTCAGCAAATCAAACCACAGTGACCTTGAATAGGATAAACGATGGTAATAAAGACAATGAATAAATGAATTAATTTATAATTAGTCAAAAGTCCTAAACGCTAGGCCACCACTGCAAAGATTCATATACAAATTCAACTCTCAATAGACCACTGAAGTCGTGCGTCATTCTGTAGTCCTCATTACGCTCATATTTGGAGACCCGGGTCTAAACCCAATTTCCTATGGCAAAAATGAATGGGCGGGGGGGAATCCTCTGAATTACAAGGTTGTTAAAGGGTCGTAATACTAATAATGCTACACGAAAGCTAATGCTACTGCGCATTAACTAGACGTCACTGAACTACAATGAGCAGCCCGCAATACCTCCAGTTTGGTGACTGCAACCAAAGGTGTAACACCCAACCATCCTTGATTTCTATTTTAATGTAGCTAGCTACTAAAAATATAAACTAAAACTTGTGAATATCACTGCACTGTTACACTGGTGAATCGCGCTGCTTCGTGCGGTTATTTAAGAGGCTTATAAAAGAAAAAATTAAGAGGCTTCCAGTCTAGTGACATCAATTCAGTGCGCAGTAGCATTAGCTTAGATGTACAAATATTCATATTTTGACTCTTTAACGACTTCATAATTCAGAAGATCCAGTGATAATAGACAGAAGAATGTCCATAAAACAAAATACAGTATAACAGCTTTGGAAAAATTTTTATGACTACAGGATGCGAGAGAGGCAATTTTGACATCTCCATTCATTTTTCCCAATCCAAATTTCTCTTAGACCCGGGTTACCAAATATGGGCATAGCAACATGGCGTGGACTACAAAATGACGACACGACTTCAGTGGTCTATGGTGACTCAGTGGCCTCTCTCAGCCAGTCATGGTTTCAGGCAAGCAGCAGGGGTCAATAAAGTAAATAGCTAAAATAAGTCAAGACTCAAAAATAGGACTTATGCTCATTCTTATGCTCTTTAAGTAACTTTTCTACATTACAGACATGTCAAGATGTTTTTCATTTAATAAAGCCTCAAGCCTTGTTGATATACCGTAGCTCAGTGGTGTATTTAATATTTTAATGTTTTTTTTTGCATCCCTCTTTCATGACCTCCCTTGCTGGCAGCTAATTTGATGCAATCAAAACAAGTTGCTATTCAGTTATACTTCATGTTGCTTGTGGCTTGGTTTAATGAGTGCAGTCAAACTACCTATTTTTACAGTCTTACATAAAGCTTAGTACATCTTTGTCAAATTCAATTTGTCAACTTCGGATGTATTAAAAAGTTACCTATTTTATTAATGAATGAATGAATTAATTCATTGTATGTTTTAACTACCAATGCTTTAACCTGGTCAAGGTTGTAGTGGATCTGATTCGTTGGACGAAAGGCAGGAAACACCCCAGACAGGTCGCCAGTTCACCACAGGGCAAACACACACACACACACACTTAGGGCAAATAGTAGCTACAGTTAACCTGACTGCATGTGTTGTGGACCTGTGGGAGGAAAATGGAGCACGCAGAGGAAACCCATGCAGACACAGGGAGAACATGCAAACTCCACACAGAAAGGAATCGAGACCAGGCCCTTATTGCTGTGAGGGTAAAGTGAGACTCACTGTGACACCATCCCCTTTTTCTCCCTTTTAGCGCGTCCAATTGCCCGATTGCGTCACGCTTCCACTCCACCAATGCCGATCACCACTCTGATTCAGCAGAACGAAGCTAACCCACACCCCCTTCCGACACGTGGGCAGCAGCCAGATGCATTTTGTCACCTACACTTTGACGAGTGCAATGCAGATCCGCACATTGTGTACGGAGAGACACAACCTGACAGCACTCTTTTCCCGTCTCTGTGCAGGCGCCATCAATCAGTCAGCAGAGGTCATAATTGCATTAGTTATGAGAGAGACCCATATCCGGCTTTAATACCCCACCCCTGTCTGAACAACAGGCCAATCGTTGTTCATGTGGCTGCTCAGCCCAGCCGGCAGGCAGAGCTGAGACTCGATACGATGTATTCGAGATATCAGCTCTGGTGTTCAGCGTGTGTTTTAACTGCTGCACCACCTGAGCGGCCATCAGTTGTTTTAATCAGATTTTAATTACTTGCTTCCCTGCTTAAATAAACAGACTAAGGCACCCGGTTTGTTATGGTATGGCGAAACCTGTCCCATATTGGGATAGGAGATCAAAGGGTATCACTTACCCGGATGTCTTTATAATGGAAGGCGATTATTAGAATGAGTAGACAGCCAGTGGAGAAGCTGATGAGGCAGTTTATGGAGAGGGCATAGATGGACCCCTAAGAAACAAAGCAGTGAAGAGAGAAACAATAAATTGCATTAAAAACAAACAAAGAGGTGTTCACATCTGCTTACATTTTTTATTATGACATCTGAATATTTAACTGCAGTGGAATTAAATACATTTATTCTAATAAGCTTGTTATGATCTTGTCCTTTATGTTACCAAAACATCTGTATACAATCTACATTCTGAATGCTGATCCAGCTCTGCTCATGTTATTCACACTGTACACCAAAAGTATGTAGACACCCCTTTTAATATGTTATTAAGTTGTTATTAGCATGTCAGTTAAGAGTTAAAAATATTTTGCATTCCTTTTCCCAAACCTCCCTTGTTAGCAGCTATCACGGGGCTAGTCAAAAGAAGCCGTTCTTGATCTTTCAAGACTTTCCCATGGGTGAACTAGACATATCAATCCAGCTTAAAGTCGAATGTCATATTTTGTTGATTTTGCACATGGAAATATGTTAACACACTGATTATTTATTAATTAGGATTTTAACGTCATGTTTTACACACTTTGGTTACATTCATGACAGAAACAGTAGTTACTCGTTACACAAGATTCATCAGTTCACAAGTTAAATATCAAACACAATCATGGACAATTTTGTATCTTCACTTCACCTCACTTGCATGTCTTTGGACTGTGGGAGGAAACTGGAGCTCCGGGAGGAAACCCACACAGACATGGGGCGAACATGCAAACTCCACACAGAAAGGACCACCCCACATGGGGTTCAAACCCAGGACCTTCTTGCTGTGAGGCGACAGTGCTACCCACTGGGCCACCGTGCCACCCTAACTTCTGTGCGCATTTAGGTGCACAGCTTTTGCATTTAGCATGCTATAAACATTAACTGATAGCATTTGGGATCCCAAATTTATTGTAAACATGGATATATATCCCCAATATGTTACATTTAGTAAATACACATTACTTACATAATACACAGTAGGTGCCCAGGTGGCACAGTGGGATATTCCGCTTGCACACCTGCACTGAGTTTCTGAACTCCTCGGTTCGAAACTCAGGATTGCCACCGGTCGGCTGCGCGCCATCTAGCGGGCATAATTGGCAGTGCCTGCAGCAGATACTAATTGGCCACCGTATCTGCAGGGTGGGGGCCGGACTATGTGTGGGTGGGTGTGTCTTCTTACACATATATAATTTATATAATTTATTAATTACTATCCCAACTTTTTCTGATTTGAGGTTGTAAATTTAGTGCTAATTCCTCATTATTAACTGACGCCAGGGCTTCGGCTACTTTTGTAAATGATATTTCAATTGTTTATTGAGTAGTACTAGTACTGAAAACTAATGGCAACTTGATGTGTCATTATGATTTGATTTTGCAGAGGAATGTTAATGATTGACCAACAAATACGTCATTGTTCAGTTAATGCTCTCGGTTAAAAATGCTATTTAAATTCATTTCCAAGCAGCTGACACTTGATCTGAATTGAAAGTGCTCTCTTTCACACCAAACTGAGACTCCTGATGCGCATGTATTTCTGAGGACAAACATAAGCTGTTTTGTGTCAGCATGTGGATATTTTGCTTTGTGTTTCATGTATAATGATAAAACTCTTATTATAATGTTAAATTAACTACACTAGTAACGTCAGGAGCTTTAATATGTCAACTGTGTCTTTACACATTGACCGGTCAACATACATGTTGATATCATATCTAGTAAAAACACCAACATCTGAATCCAGAGCTGAAGCATAGTCATGGTCCTCACTGAGTATATCAGCCTCCTTAACAGGTGTGCCATCCTCCTCTGGTCGCTTTCTCCTCTCCCAAACCTCCGGTCTTGAAAGTGGGACTGAGAAATTGTTCCACTCAAACAACGCCGGAAATGCTCTCTTCTTTAAGAGCTGTCATTATTTTTCACAATGTAATATACAATGAACAATTCAAATATCTTTAACTAGCCAAAGCCCTGGTATTTGTTAATAATGAGGAATAAGCCCTAAATTTACTTAAATTTTGTGTCTAAATTGCTTAAACTTTGTGTCAACAGTTTGAAAAAAGGCTCTATGATTGTGTCTTCAAAATCATTCGCACCCATAATTGCAGTCATAGCTAATGTTTAGTAAGCACGTGTGATGAACTGTTTGCTACCGACTCTTTAAGATGTACATCCATGCTGAAGTCCTAAGTGGTTTTGCTCACTGTTTATCAGAGATGTTCACAAGTCACAAAATACGAGTCCGAGTCAAGTCACGAGTCTTTAGGCTAGAGTCCAAGTCAAGTCATGAGTCTTTAGGCTAGAGTCCAAGTCAAGTCATGAGTCTTTAGGCTAGAGTCCAAGTCAAGTCATGAGTCAATAAAATATACACAAAACATATATTGGAAATGTAGCATAGAAATAAACAAATAATAAGTTCAGATAAAAAACAACAACAGATTAGCAACTGTATTTTACCGTTTTACTTAGTGCCTTTACTTTCCTATTCATTGCGCGAATGAATGTAATTTCCGTAACAAGAAGGTACCAGTTAAAAGCTTAAACTGATACGTTTTGTTTTTATTGCAAAACAAAAGTGTGCAATAAATCCAAAATACAGCAAAAAAATCCATAACCACTGCTTACATTAGCTTATGTTCTTCCAGATGCTATTAAATTTACAACCCTGTGTTGTCCCATTAGGAATATAATCTGTTATTTTGTAAATGTGCTTATAATTAACCCTTTGATGCACAAGCTAAGCAAACCCCTTCTAATGCACAACAATATTTTCATATGCACATTTGTCAGTTATTCATGTATTTGCTGTCTTAGCTAATAAAAGCTATCTATACTAGAATATGTAAACAGCTAGCAAGCAAATAGTATTGGACATATTCAAGATTCAAGAGCCTAATCTTTGGTTGTCTTTCAAAAGATCAGTAAATATGTTTTTGACTACAAACACTTACAAATGTCAGTAGTTTCTGTCAAATTCCATAGTAAATACATAAGGGTCATTTTTGACCCGTGTTGTGCATTAGAAGGGTAGTGATACAAAAATGATTTTTATTAAAAAAGCAAAAAATATAAAACTGAAATAAGGATTTGTGATGATCAAAAACAAGTTAATTGAAAAATTCATGGAAGCTTGAATGACGAAATTAATTTATTGCAAAGATATAGAAAATAAAAACTCAGTTGGGTCACTTTTGACCCAGGTTGTGCATCAAAGGGTTAAAAACCTCCAAACTTTTCCTGGTTGTGAAGTAAAACTCTAACTCGTTAGAAAGCCAATCAAGCGTTTCATTGACAATCATCTGTGTGATGCAAACTAAATACATGCAAATAACAGCATTTCATACTAAAAATTTAAATCAGAAGGTCTGATTGGTTCAGAAAGCGGTCTTTCAACCATTAGCGCTAATTCTGTAGGAGCGTTCCATTCACCACAGTTGTTCCTGTGAAGTGCACTACGTAGGGTATTCCACCATTTTAAGTGAGATTCTAATCCAAAGGTAACGAAAATGTTCAAATGAAGTGAACTTCAAACTGTGTAGGGAGTAGGGTGTGACACTTCATCACTACGCCGGAAGCTAGCTGTAACCTTTACCCATTGCGTGCGTTGCGGGTTAAGACGGCCGGAGCATTATTAGGGAGCAGAATATTTATAATAATAAGTAGATATATATATATAATTGTCACATGTAACTAATGTTCACACATGCTGACGCTAGGGAATCTTGTTGTTTACGAGTCATTTTTTTGCGAGTCATGAATCAAGTCTGAGTCAACTGAAAGGAGTCCGGGTCGAGTCTGAAGTCGCTGTGTGTGCGACTTACATGCGTCTCGGACTCGTTTAAATAAAGTTTAAGCACTCATTAATGTGTAATGGACTATTAAGTTTATTGGTGACATGCTGTTATGTTTCCGATCACCTGCGTGACTTTTTGGTTCTTTATGATCTTTCCTGGTTGGCTTGTTATTAACTTGTATGATGGATTGATTGTTAGTGTCAGTCTCATGTATCCATTAAATTACTGTCTGTTTTACTGTCGCTTTATCCTGGTCACGTTGGGACTAATTAATTGGGCAAAAGGCAGGAAACACCTGGACAGGTTGCCAGTCCATCACAGGGCAGACACACACACACAGACTCACACTTAGGGACATTTTTAGGAGCTCCATTTGGCCTGACTGCATGTATTTGGATTTGTGGGAGAAAACCGAGGCAACCATAGAAAACCCATGCAAAACCCCACACAGAAATGCCAAGGAATGAAACCCAGGCTCTTCTTGCTGTGAGGCGACAGTGCTACTCACTGCACCACCGTGCCACCCTTAGTAACTCATTTGCACCCATAATTGCAGTCATAGCTAATCAGTGAAGGGAGGATTCTGGGAATTTGTAATTTTGCCTGGGGTCTGGTTTGAAAAAGAAAATATTTGCAATGTGTTTTCAATGTTACCGTGGGATGAAGGAGGATCAGCCTTGTGCACGGAGAGCAACACCCTGATCGCATTATTCCTCTACTCTGTGCAGACGCCATCAATCAGCCAGCAGAGGTCGTAATTGTATCAGTTATGAGGTCCCTATCCGGCTCCCTAACTGGATAAACAACAGCCAAACGTTGTTCATATAGCCGCCCAGCCCAGCCAGATGGCAGAGCTGAGGTTTGATACGATGTATTCGAAATCCCAGCTTTGATGACAATCACATAAGCTTTTGACACTTGCTATGACTAGCAGTGCTGCCTGTATTGACATCAACATCAGCTGTTACATGGAGAGCTATATTACTCATTCTCGAAAGGTGTGTCTTATCTGACGTATGCTAAATGCTTCTAGCAAAATTAGAAGGCCTTGAAATAATAAGCCTGAAAGGTCTGTGTGTGATTAACTTAAATAGATGAACATTAATATTTTTTACCTTATGCTAAGTTCACACTACACGACTTTCATTAAGTTTAAGTCGCTGTACAGTTTACACTACACAACTGGATCTCTTGTAATCGGGAGTCTTTTAGGTCATTGTGATTTTCACACTATATGATTGATCAGTGATAGGGGGTCACACACTAGACTTTCTATGACCAAGAGGAATCTCAGACGAGTCTCCAAAACTACATTTTGTCACAAAAACACATGCGAGAAGTGAAAATGGGTTTAATGATACCATGTCCAAAAATGCACATCAGCTAGAAGTGAGTGATCCAAGTTGTTTGTGCGCTGATGTGTAGCGTAAAAACAAGTAAGAAAAAGAAATGAATCTTGGTGAAGGAATAAATTTGGCTACACAACCAGCAGGGATTATCTGTTCTGCAGAGAGTTGGAAGTTGCTTTGCTACACATCTAACTTCTTTCCTATGCTTCAAAAATATATTTCCTATGCTTTATAAAAATATTGTGCAAATAACAATTCATATGCATACATTTTGAATTATTAATACAGTGGTACCTTGAAACTCAACGTCAATTGGTTCTGAGAGTGGCGGTGAGTTTAAAAGACGTGAGTGGTTGAATTTCAAGGTATTTTTCCCATAAGGATGAATGGAAAACCTGTTAATGAGTTCCATGGTCCCGTGGAACTGCATATATTTTAGGCTAATGTAAAATAATGTGGTTGTTTTTGACACTTATACACTGAAAATAACAAAAATATAATATAAAAACACTGAAATACAATTAAAAACAGTTAAAAATCAATAACTGTTGCAAAAAGCTTAACATGACTTGTACTAAAACGAGCGAGGAATTTCATTGGTGGAGAGAACTTATGAGCAGTAATAATTAAGAGAAGTTTGGTGTTTCTATGTCATAATTTTAATACATTAAGTCACATTAAGCTTTTTTTAACGATAAGAGATTTAGACTAAAAGCTGATTCTCACAATTCCTCAGCACCCCGAGCTGTAACACAAGTTTAAAGTTGAAACAGAAGAAAAATCCAGCTAAACACAGATGCATGTGGATGCTTTCAAAGTGAATTTGACAGTTATTTTACACAAATGCAGATTCATCACATATTTGCACTTTGATGACGTCTTACTGCACCGCTCAAGCAAAACGCTGAACAAAGCGGCTGTTCATTGTTAATTTGAAATTAAATAAATAATTTTTTTTTTTAAAGGTGAACACGTTGAGTTTAAGGAAAATGTTGAGTTTAAAGGTACAAATTTATCCACGAAGGCCGTTGAGTTTCAAGGATTTTGAGTTTAGGGGACGTTGAGTTACAAGGTACGACAAGGTACAAGTTACAAGGTATTTCTTTATTTAATGCTGCACATTTTTAGCCAAAGGTCATTTGGAATACATATTCATACTACAGTTTGAGAACCATAAACTGAGACTTTTTAAAATAAAACATAGGTTGAAATAGGTTTGGCTTTTTTAATATCATAAAAAACCCTTCTGCTTTTTAAACGTATTTTAAGACATCTGCAAGAGAGATGGGACAGTATATGAAATGCTAACAATCAATGATGACAATTATGTATTTAAAGTTAGACATTTGTCATTGTCAAATTTTTCATACAAATTCTGATAATCATTTGAGAACTACAGATCAGAGATGTTTACAAGTCACAAAATACGAGTCCGAGTCGAGTCACAAGTCTTTAGGCTAGAGTCCGAATCCAGTCACAAGTCTTTAGGCTAGAGTCCGAGTCAAGTTACGAGTCAATATAATATACACAAAACATATACTGGAAATGTAGTGTAGAAATAAACAAATAATATGTAAGTTCAGATAAAAACAACAACAGATTAGCAACTGTATTTTGCCGTTTTACTTCGTGCCTTTACTTTCCTAGGTACCAATTAAAAGCTTAAACTGATCTTTTGTTTTCATTGCAAATTACGGCACAATGGGCAAAATACAAAACACAGCAAAAAATCCATAACCACTGCTTACCTTAGCTTATGTTGTTCCAGATGCTATTAAATTTATAAGCGTGTGTTGTCCCATTAGGAATATAATCCGTTAGTTTGTAAATGTGCTTATAATTAAAAACCTCCAAATTTTTCTCGGTTGTGAAGTAAAACATTAACAGCCAATTAAGCATTTCATTGACACATCAGCTGTGATGCTGCAAACTAAATACATGCAAATAACAGCATTTCTTACTAACAATTAAAATCAAAAGGTCTGACTGGTTCAGAAAGCGATTCTTACAATCATTAGCGCCAATTCTGTAGGAGCATTCCATTCACATCAGTTGTTCCTGTGAAGTGCACTACATAGGGTATTCCACTATTATAAATGAGATAGCAATCCAAAGGAGGGAGTAGGGAGCGACGCTTCATCACTATATGAACATATGGGAACATACATTATTTCCATATAACATCTGAAAAGCTGACTCGTCAAGCTGACGACAATACAAACTAGTTTTTAATGCAGTGCCATATCAGGCACGGAAAGTCATGAGTATTCACTATTGGCTTTTAGCCTTACCCTTAGTGATTCGTTCAGATTGCCTTAATCTTTCAATTACATTTTGCACAGAAGAAGGTAAAATACCTAAAATCATTGCAATCACTTGTCTGACTGTCAAAATTCTGTGTATGATGAATTCTTGTTCAAAATACATAAGTCTTGGGGTGCTCAGGTGGCGCAGTGATAAAATACGCTAGCACACCGGAGCTGACATCTCAAACTCGTCAGTTTGAATCTCAGCTCTGCTACCAGCAGGCTGGGTGTCTACATGGACAATGATTGGCTCGTCCGTCATGGTTGGATACTGGAAGGGATTCCTCATAACTCACAATTACAACCTCTGCTGGCTGATTAATGACCCCTGCATTGGAGGCGAGGGATAATGGAGATCAGTGCATGACTCTCCTTGTGTGAGACTGTGCACCATATCAGCTACTGCACATGTGTCGGAGGGGACGTGTGTTAGTCACGGCTCTCTTTGGTCAGAGTGGAAGTCAGGAACAATAGAGAGGAAGAAAAATGCAATTAGGTAATTGGACATAGATTGGGAAGAAAATTGGGAAAAAATGCAACATCCCCTCCCACATGAGCACACTTCTCGACTGCATCTTTTCACCTGCATGAGGCGAGTTCATATGTGGATCAGCTTTGTGCACAGAGAGCCACACCCTGATCAGCATTAGTCCTCGACTCTGTGTAGATGCCAACCAGCCAGCAGAGATCGTAATTCGCTCAGTTATGAGGAGTCCCTATCCGGCTTGTCCTACCCTATGAACAACAGCCAATCGTTGTTCATGCAGCCACCTAGCCCAGCTGGATGGCAGAGCTGAGATTCGATACGATGTATTCAAAATCCCATGTCTGCTTTTTTAAACAATTGTTAGCATTTCTGACTCTTTAATTGGCCTTGTCCCGACTTTTGAAAACTTTTTATTAAAGCTAATAGAGTAAACATAAAATATTACTGTTAAGGTTGTTTTTACAAATGATTACATCCTCTTTACTATCATAAAACTTTGATACATAGATGGGGACTCGAGTCCGAGTCGCACGTAAGTCGCACACACAGCCCCTTAGACTCGACTCGGACTCATTTCAAATGACTCGGACTCGACTCGTGACTTGCAAAAAATGACTTGTGGACAACAAAAGTCAGCAACATTAGTTACATGTGACAATCATATATATACAGTATATATATGTATATATATATATATATATATACAGGGGTTGGACAAAATAACTGAAACACCTGTCATTTTAGTGTGGGAGGTTTCATGGCTAAATTGGACCAGTCTGGTGGCCAATCTTCATTAATTGCACATTGCACCAGTAAGAGCAGAGTGTGAAGGTTCAATTAGCAGGGTAAGAGCACAGTTTTGCTCAAAATATTGCAATGCACACAACATTATGGGTGACATACCAGAGTTCAAAAGAGGACAAATTGTTGGTGCACGTCTTGCTGGCGCATCTGTGACCAAGACAGCAAGTCTTTGTGATGTATCAAGAGCCACGGTATCCAGGGTAATGTCAGCATACCACCAAGAAGGACAAACCACATCCAACAGGATTAACTGTGGACGCAAGAGGAAGCTGTCTGAAAGGGATGTTCGGGTGCTAACCCGGATTCTATCCAAAAAACATAAAACCACGGCTGCCCAAATCACGGCAGAATTAAATGTGCACCTCAACTCTCCTGTTTCCACCAGAACTGTCCGTCGGGAGCTCCACAGGGTCAATATACACGGCCGGGCTGCTATAGCCAAACCTTTGGTCACTCGTGCCAATGCCAAACGTCGGTTTCAATGGTGCAAGGAGCGCAAATCTTGGGCTGTGGACAATGTGAAACATGTATTGTTCTCTGATGAGTCCACCTTTACTGTTTTCCCCACATCCAGGAGAGTTACGGTGTGGAGAAGCCCCAAAGAAGTGTACCACCCAGACTGTTGCATGCCCAGAGTGAAGCATGGGGGTGGATCAGTGATGGTTTGGGCTGCCATATCATGGCATTCCCTTGGCCCAATACTTGTGCTAGATGGGCGCGTCACTGCCAAGGACTACCGAACCATTCTGGAGGACCATGTGCATCCAATGGCGGTGCCGTGTATCAGGATGACAATGCACCAATACACACAGCAAGACTGGTGAAAGATTGGTTTGATGAACATGAAAGTGAAGTTGAACATCTCCCATGGCCTGCACAGTCACCAGATCTAAATATTATTGAGCCACTTTGGGGTGTTTTGGAGAAGCGAGTCAGGAAACGTTTTCCTCCACCAGCATCACGTAGTGACCTGGCCACTATCCTGCAAGAAGAATGGCTTAAAATCCCTCTGACCACTGTGCAGGACTTGTATATGTCATTTCCAAGACGAATTGACGCTGTATTGGCCGCAAAAGGAGGCCCTACACCATACTAATAAATTATTGTGGTCTAAAACCAGGTGTTTCAGTTATTTTGTCCAACCCCTGTATATACTGTATATATCAGTGGCGGCGGCTGGGCTTTCAAAGAGGGGAAGCTCATTGTCGGCTTACATCATAAAATTTGTCAATTTATTTATATATAAATTCTCCCCTTTGTTAGTTTTCAAGAAAATGACATGAAATGGGTTGCAGTTTGTCTTCCGACTTCACTCGCAAAATCCGCGATGGTACTGAAGCTCCCAGCGACAGCTGTCAATCAAAACGGGATTCAGCCTTTCGACTGATCCTCCAATCATCTTGCAGAAGCTCAGCGTCCAGAATTGGCGCTAATGATGGAAAAAAAAACTTCCTGAACCAATAAGACCTTCTGATTGTAATTGTTAGTAAGAAATGCTGTTATTTGCATGTATTTAGTTTGCAGCGTTACACAGATGATGTATCAATGAAACGCTTGATTGGCTTTCTAACGAGTTAGTGTTTTACTTCACAACCGGGAAAAGTTTGGAGGTTTTTAATTATAAGCACATTTACAAAATAACGGATTATATTTCTAATGGGACACACAGTTATAAGTTTAATAGCATCTGGAACATTATAAGCTAAGGTAAGCAGTGGTTATGGATTTTTTGCTGTGTTTTGGATTTTGGCCACTGTGCCGTAATTTGCAATAAAAACAAAAAGTCAGTTTAAGCTTTTAACTGCTGGTACCTAGGAAAGGCACTAAATAAAACGGCAAAATACAGTTGCTAATCAGTTGTTTTTTATCTGAACTTACAGATTAATTGTTTATTTCTACGCTACATTTCCAATATATGTTTTGTGTATATTATATTGACTTGTGACTTGACTCGGACTCTAGCCTAAAGACCCTTGACTTGACTCGGACTCTAGCCTAAAGACTCGTGACTCGACTTGGACTCGTATTTTGTGACTTGTGAACATCTCTGATACATAGTTACAAACAACATGATAAACCTTAATAATTCTAGCTGAATATGTTCTTATGGAATACTTTAACATTTCATTGAATCCTTTATCAGAAAGTTAGTGCTGCTTTTTACTTAAGTATGATAACTGGGTACTTAATACAACACTGCCAGTTACTTGAATTCAGCATCTACTACCAAGACAACTAGGAGTTGTTTTACTGTGTTGTCTTTCATACAGCAAAGACTTTATGAAACTTCATGTTTACAACATGGAACCAATTATTCTCATCTGATTCCTAGCACCAGATCAACAAAAGAACACTCACATGACATCATTAGATCTCTAGCTAACTGACCAAAAACCTTCACAGTGCATGAATGGCTGCTGGATGTAAACGAGTGCTGGGTTAATGTTAAACAGGATCTCTAATAATGGATGCTTTAAAAGTTTAACAAGCAGTGACACACCACAGACTAAGCATGAAATAGAGGTTATATGGTCATGGTCATTTTTTAGGCCAAAGTTCAGTTTTAACATCCAAGCTTAAGATCAAGTGTTGTACATTTTAAATACAACTTACCTTATCTAAACATTTAACTCTCATATAAAACAGGATTTTTCAAACTTTCTTCAAGCGACCCACTTTTTTTTTCCTTCAAGCGACCCACATGATTTTTACCGCAACCCAGACAACACAAAAAAAGGCATCAAAACTTAATATACCTAATTAACAAACATAGTGGCAATCTGGTCCCACTGTGGTTTACAAGATGTAATGTAAAGCCTCTACAGGGGGTGTTTGTGTACAAGTTTATTTTGTGTTTATGTGCCTGTTAAAAATTTGTTTATTTAATTATTATTATTTTTTTATATTATAAAAGATCAGTGGTGAGTATGATATTTTTTTTTCTAATGTATACTTTAAATGTATATATGCACCTTCAATAATTTACACAATATATTTTTTACTCTATACTTCATACAAACAAAAAACAATATATATATATGTATATATATATATATATACAGTGTATCACAAAAGTGAGTACACACCTCACATTTCTGCAAATATTTTATTATATCTTTTCATGGGACAACACTATAGAAATAAAACTTGGATATAACTTAGAGTAGTCAGTGTACAACTTGTATAGCAGTGTAGATTTACTGTCTTCTGAAAATAACTCAACACACAGCCATTAATGTCTAAATAGCTGGCAACATAAGTGAGTACACCCCACAGTGAACATATCCAAATTGTGCCCAAAGTGTCAATATTTTGTGTGACCACCATTATTATCCAGCACTGCCTTAACCCTCCTGGGCATGGAATTCACCAGAGCTGCACAGGTTGCTACTGGAATCCTCTTCCACTCCTCCATGATGACATCACGGAGCTGGTGGATGTTAGACACCTTGAACTCCTCCACCTTCCACTTGAGGATGCGCCACAGGTGCTCAATTGGGTTTAGTCCATCACCTTTACCTTCAGCTTCCTCAGCAAGGCAGTTGTCATCTTGGAGGTTGTGTTTGGGGTCGCTATCCTGTTTGAAAACTGCCATGAGGCCCAGTTTTCGAAGGGAGGGGATCATGCTCTGTTTCAGAATGTCACAGCACATGTTGGAATTCATGTTTCCCTCAATGAACTGCAGCTCCCCAGTGCCAGCAACACTCATGCAGCCCAAGACCATGATGCTACCACCACCATGCTTGACTGTAGGCAAGATACAGTTGTCTTGGTACTTCTCACCAGGGCGCCGCCACACATGCTGGACACCATCTGAGCCAAACAAGTTTATCTTGGTCTCGTCAGACCACAGGGCATTCCAGTAATCCATGTTCTTGAACTGCTTGTCTTCAGCAAACTGTTTGCGGGCTTTCTTGTGCGTCAGCTTCCTTCTGGGATGACGACCATGCAGACCGAGTTGATGCAGTGTGCGGCGTATGGTCTGAGCACTGACAGGCTGACCTCCCACGTCTTCAACCTCTGCAGCAATGCTGGCAGCACTCATGTGTCTATTTTTTAAAGCCAACCTCTGGATATGACGCCGAACACGTGGACTCAACTTCTTTGGTCGACCCTGGCAAAGCCTGTTCCGAGTGGAACCTGTCCTGGAAAACCGCTGTATGACCTTGGCCACCATGCTGTAGCTCAGTTTCAGGGTGTTAGCAATCTTCTTATAGCCCAGGCCATCTTTGTGGAGAGCAACAATTCTATTTCTCACATCCTCAGAGAGTTCTTTGCCATGAGGTGCCATGTTGAATATCCAGTGGCCAGTATGAGAGAATTGTACCCAAAACACCAAATTTA
This sequence comes from Trichomycterus rosablanca, assembly GCF_030014385.1. Taxonomy (NCBI): domain Eukaryota; kingdom Metazoa; phylum Chordata; class Actinopteri; order Siluriformes; family Trichomycteridae; genus Trichomycterus; species Trichomycterus rosablanca. The sequence continues at coordinate 19,245,104 of NC_085990.1, forward strand.
ACAGCCCTGCTCCCCATTTACACCTGGGACCTTGACACATGACACCAGGGAGGGACAACAACACATTTGGGCACAATTTGGACATGTTCACTGTGGGGTGTACTCACTTATGTTGCCAGCTATTTAGACATTAATGGCTGTGTGTTGAGTTATTTTCAGAAGACAGTAAATCTACACTGCTATACAAGCTGTACACTGACTACTCTAAGTTATATCCAAGTTTCATGTCTATAGTGTTGTCCCATGAAAAGATATAATGAAATATTTGCAGAAATGTGAGGGGTGTACTCACTTTTGTGATACACTGTATATATATATATATATATATATATATATATATATATATATATATATATACAGTGATCAGCCATAACATTAAAACCACCTCCTTGTTTCTACACACATTGTCCATTTTATCGGCATCACTTACCATATAGAAGCACTTTGTAGTTCTACAGTTATTGACTGTAGTCTATCTGTTTCTCTGCATGCTTTGTTAGCCCCCTTTCATGATGTTCTTCAATGGTCAGGACTCTCCCAGGACCACCACAGAGCAGGTATTATTTGGGTGGTGGATCATTCTCAGCACTGCAGTGACACTGACATGGTGGTGGTGTGTTAGTGTGTGTTGTGCTGGTATGAGTGAATAAGACACAGCATCGCTGATGGAGTTTTTAAACACCTCACTGTCACTGCTGGACTGAAAATAGTCCACCAACCATGAATATATCCAGCCAACAGCATCCCGTGGGCAGCGTCCTGTGACCACTGATGAAGGTCTAGAAGATGACCAACTCAAACAGCAGCAATAGATGAGCGATCGTCTCTGACTTTACATCTACAAGGTGGACCAACTAGGTAGGAGTGTCTAATAGAGTGGACACGGTATTTAAGAACTCCAGCAGCGCTGCTGTGTCTGATTCACTCATACCAGCACAACACACACATCTTTTTGTATGAAAAAAACATTTTGTGTCAATTAATGAATATATAATTGACACAATTGGCCACACCTATTGGCCAAAATTATATGGACACCCCATGTAATTATTCATGGTTTTATCCACACACATTGCAAACAGGTGTACAAAATTAATTACAGAGAATTAATTATTTACTTCCAACCTTCTGGCAACAGTTTGAAAAAGGCACAATCTGTTCCAACTAGATAGTGCCCGTGTGCATAAAGTGTGGTGGTCCTTGGTTTTGGCTTTGAACCGGATGTCCAACAAGCTCATGGTGTTCATGGTGTCCACCTACTTTTGGCCACATAATGTATTTTACTAATCTAACTACAGGACCAAAACATTATTAACTATTATTAGGGGCTGGTATGATCAAGGGGAAAAGTTTCATATGGTTTTGACAACAACGCACATTCACAAAGCATCCTGTAGATACAGTACATCTTTAACCCAAACTGCTCTCACCTTTATTATAAGAGCTTTTTTATGACTTGTGTTTATGTAACTGTAATCTGTAGGCCTTGTGCCTTTTCTTTTTAATGATTAGATTTATTGTTCAGCAGTTTTACTTATAAGTAATAGTTTTATTTTATTTAGGGTGGCATCAGGAGCATTTTAGTTATGCTAGCAGATTTTTAAAAGTTTAATTGTAGCCAGAGAACAGTATTTCTGACTAATGCTATAAAAGCAGCCCTTTGAGCTAACACAAGTAGTCAAGAAATCACTACCAGGTTAAAAAAAGTTCTATGAGCAGAAATGCCTTGTTGATGACAGGTCAGAGGAGAAAGGCCAGACTTGTTTAAGCTAAGAGGAAAGCTACACAAATGAACACTCTTTACAACCATGGTAAGCATAACTCAGGACACAAAATACATTATTTCATTTATTTTCATTTTTGGCATTCAGCAGACGCTTTTTATCCAAAGCGACTTTAAATACTGTGACCGTATATTGTTTAAGCAAATGCAGATTAAGGGCCTTGCTAAAGGGCCCAACAGCGGCAACCTGGCAGTGGTGGGGCGTAAACAGCATAAATCCATAAAGCCAGGCACATAGTCCAGCCCCAATTACCAGTCGAGCATCTTTTGAATGCCACAGCCAATGAGTATTGTCACTGACCAAGTGCAGCCCATTATGGCCAAAATTTACCATCTTATTATGACAATGATGATGCACCATGATACAAAACACATGTATTTTAAACTGGTTTAATGAACATTGCAATAAGTTCAGTACATGTCAATCTTAATCCCAGTCAACAGATCAGAATACAAAAAAAGCACCTGTGGTATCTGGTAGAATGGAGGTTTTACAGCATTGGCAGCACATTTTCTCATTTTGTCTCTCATAGTTGAAGTGTACCTATGATGAAAATTACAGACCTCTCTCATCTTTCTAAGTAGGAGAACTTGCACAGTCAGTGGCTGACTAAATACTTTTTGACCCCACTGTATACACATGTACAATTCAACAAAATTCTTTTTTTTTTTTCACATATCCCCGCTTGTCTGGAAGCTGGGGTCAGAGCACAGGGTCAACCATTGTACGGCGCACCTGGAGCTGAAAGGGTCAAAGGCCTTGTTCAAGGACCCAAAAGTGGCTGCATGGCAGAGCTGGTATTCAAACCATCCATCCATCCATCCATCCATCCATCCATCCATCCATCCATCTATCTATCTATCTATCTATCTATCTATCTATCTATCTATCTATCTATCTACCTACCATCTATCTATCTATCTATCTATCTATCTATCTATCTATCTATCTATCTATCTATCTATCCCTCTGTCATCCATCCATCCATCCATCCATCTCCCTCCCTCCCTCCATCCATCCCTCTATCATCCATCCCTCTATCATCCATCCATCCATCCATCCATCCATCCATCCATCCATCCATCCATCCATCTATCTATCTATCTATCTATCTATCTATCTATCTATCTATCCCTCTGTCATCCATCCATCCATCCATCCATCCATTTATCCATCCATCCATCCATCCATCCATCCATCCAGCTCCCTCCCTCCCTCCATCCATCTATCCATCTATCTATCTAGTATATTTGTGAACTAGCAGAGTTGGTCCAATAGAATATAGTAGAATAGAATGCTTTTATTTGTCATACAGACATATACACATGTACAATTCAACAAAATTCTTTTTTTCCTGCATATCTCAGCTTGTTTGGAAGCTGGGGTCAGAGCACAGGGTCAACCATTGTACGGCGCACCTGGAGCTGAAAGGGTTAAGGGCCTTGTTCAAGGACCCAACAGTGGCTGCATGGCAGAGCTGGTATTCAAACTCTCAACCTTTCAACTGACAGCCTAAAGCTCTACCCACTAGGCTACCACTGTCCCCTCCAAAGGTTTTGCAGAAAGTCTTACATTTGTATGTTAAACTCCGACTTCAACTGTCTCTACATAGTCATCATTTTACGTCATCCTCTGCGTGCTCCAGAGAAGAAGCCTGTTCGAATTCTTAGATGCCTTAAAATGCTGCCTAGTAAGGTTCCTCAAATTTGAATGTTATTTTGACTCAATAACGAAGGAGAATCCGATGCTTCCTTAGTGGTGAAGGCAATCCCAGCATTCAGTGCGGCACAACTTTTCTCACAAAAAAATTACAAATACAGTGTATCACAAAAGTGAGTACACCCCTCACATTTCTGCAAATATTTCATTATATCTTTTCATGGGACAACACTATAGACATGAAACTTGGATATAACTTAGAGTAGCCAGTGTACAGCTTGTATAGCAGTGTAGATTTACTGTCTTCTGAAAATAACTCAACACACAGCCATTAATGTCTAAATAGCTGGCAACATAAGTGAGTACACCCCACAGTGAACATGTCCAAATTGTGCCCAAATGTGTCGTTGTCCCTCCCTGGTGTCATGTGTCAAGGTCCCAGGTGTAAATGGGGAGCAGGGCTGTTAAATTTGGTGTTTTGGGTACAATTCTCTCATACTGGCCACTGGATATTCAACATGGCACCTCATGGCAAAGAACTCTCTGAGGATGTGAGAAATAGAATTGTTGCTCTCCACAAAGATGGCCTGGGCTATAAGAAGATTGCTAACACCCTGAAACTGAGCTACAGCATGGTGGCCAAGGTCATACAGTGGTTTTCCAGGACAGGTTCCACTCGGAACAGGCTTCGCCAGGGTCGACCAAAGAAGTTGAGTCCACGTGTTCGGCGTCATATCCAGAGGTTGGCTTTAAAAAATAGACACATGAGTGCTGCCAGCATTGCTGCAGAGGCTGAAGACGTGGGAGGTCAGCCTGTCAGTGCTCAGACCATACGCTGCACACTGCATCAACTCGGTCTGCATGGTTGTCATCCCAGAAGGAAGCTGACCCACAAGAAAGCCCGCAAACAGTTTGCTGAAGACAAGCAGTCCAAGAACATGGATTACTGGAATGCCCTGTGGTCTGACGAGACCAAGATAAACTTGTTTGGCTCAGATGGTGTCCAGCATGTGTGGCGGCGCCCTGGTGAGAAGTACCAAGACAACTGTATCTTGCCTACAGTCAAGCATGGTGGTGGTAGCATCATGGTCTTGGGCTGCATGAGTGTTGCTGGCACTGGTGAGCTGCAGTTCATTGAGGGAAACATGAATTCCAACATGTACTGTGACATTCTGAAACAGAGCATGATCCCCTCCCTTCGAAAACTGGGCCTCATGGCAGTTTTCCAACTGGATAACGACCCCAAACACAACCTCCAAGATGACAACTGCCTTGCTGAGGAAGCTGAAGGTAAAGGTGATGGACTAAACCCAATTGAGCACCTGTGGCGCATCCTCAAGTGGAAGGTGGAGGAGTTCAAGGTGTCTAACATCCACCAGCTCCGTGATGTCATCATGGAGGAGTGGAAGAGGATTCCAGTAGCAACCTGTGCAGCTCTGGTGAATTCCATGCCCAGGAGGGTTAAGGCAGTGCTGGATAATAATGGTGGTCACACAAAATATTGACACTTTGGGCACAATTTGGACATGTTCACTGTGGGGTGTACTCACTTATGTTGCCAGCCATTTAGACATTAATGGCTGTGTGTTGAGTTATTTTCAGAAGACAGTAAATCTACACTGCTATACAAGTTGTACACTGACTACTCTAACTTATATCCAAGTTTTATTTCTATAGTGTTGTCCCATGAAAAGATATAATAAAATATTTGCAGAAATGTGAGGGGTGTACTCACTTTTGTGATACACTGTATGTTGGACGAATGTGGAGCATTTAAATGTATATAAATTATAATTTTTAAATGTAAGTTGATTTTTAGTTTATATAAAAATGTCATTTATTTGCAAATTTGGGCTTGTCAGCAACAATTGAACCGTTTTTGGTACACAGAGGGAAATGTTAGTTGACATGCTAGCACGTTGTGCCACCTCATCCTATTGGCATGAGGCTAACTGTGTTAGCGTAGTAAGCGAGAACTGATTTAATCGCTGTCTAAATAGCGCATCCGAATAACCTGACTAAATCAATGACTAATTAGAATCCTCTCTACTTAGGTAGCTGTCTATGTAGGTAGCAGGAAGGTAGCTCACTAGGTTTTCGAACAGACCCATCGACTATTGCTTTAGTACGGAGCCTTACTGTGATGTACCAAATTAAATTTTACTTACTCAGAATCAGCAACCCATTTTCCATTTGTTCACGTCTACAGTATGACCGTGTGGGAAAATGTGTTGGTTAGGTGGGACGATTATGACCTACCAGATGATGTAAATGGAAGTTTTAATGGATCCGTTCAACAAATAATGTTTTAAAGGAGCTGGACAACAGATCCAAGACTGAGTACAGAACAATTAGGAAAATCTTCAAAACAGAGGTGTGTGCTGATGTGAGGGCATTGGCAACACTAATTGTTTTGTACTGTTTTCCCTCACACTTTACGTATCTGTCTGCTTTTATTGGTGTGCATTTGAAGAACTTGAAGTGTGTATTATACAGCACTGGCTACACCTAAGGTGATGTCACTGTTGAGGCCTTTAGGTTTAGTTAGATCTTAGATTGTGCGTGGCTCTTTTTTCTTGTTAGTAAACTAAATCTTGTATGATTTACCTATTCAGAAACACTATATGGCCAAAAGTTTGTGGACACCCGTTCTAGTGACTGGGTTTAGGTGATTCAGATCCATCTGTTGCTATGAGGTGTGTAAAATCCAACAGTTTGTAATGACTGGTTAGCGTGGCGAAGCTCCCTTGGAGAGAGACTAATGGCGCTTAGCTACTTGCCCTGTCCTACAAAGGAAATACACACAGGAGACGACCAGTGCAGGGTAATGGAGACTATTTATTGGGCATAGGAGCACCCACACTTCCACTCATCACAATCCAGGATAGCAGCAGTAAAGTAGAACAGTCAGGCTACAACCTGAGCTAATTATCATTTGTGCTTATCTGTCGATGTCTGAACGCTCTCTCACACAATAATGCGCATGCTCATACCACTTAAAGGGACCGTTACACGTTCCAGCATGACTATCCCTCTGTCCACAAAGCAAGGTCCATAAGGATATCTAGTATGAGACAGTTTTGCTGGCGGAAAAGCCTTGTTTATTAAAGACGTCAGAGAAGAATAGCCAGACTAATTTGAGCTGACAAAAGGCTATAATTAATAACAAATAACTATTCTTTCCAAAAGTAGCAAGCCAAAAAGCATATCAGAGTGCAAAACTTTTTTTTCCCCTTTTCTCCCACTGTAGCGGATCCAATTTCTGCCCGTCAATCATTCTCTTACTTATGCTGGTCCCTGCTCCTGATTGGGGAGGACGAGGCTGCTCCACGCCCCCTCCGACATGTGCACAGCAATCGAACATCTTATCACCTACACTTGACGAGTGCAGTGCAGTACAGTACAGCGTTGTGTAAGGAGAGCCACACCCTCTACCGCACTCCTTCCCCATGTCTGTGCAGGCGCCACCAACCAGTCAGCAGAGGTCGTAATTGCAGTAGTCTGAGAGAGAGTCCCCATCCGGCTTAATCCCGCCCCCTATCTGAACAACAGGCCAATCATTGTTCATGTGGTCGCTCAGCCTCAGCCGGCAGGCAGAGCCAACATTCGATAAGATGTACTCGAGATCTCAGCTCTGGTGAACAGCGTGTGTTTTAACCGCTGTGCCACCTGAGCGGCATAGAACTTTTTTTAAATGCAAAAACAAAAGATCACATGACAGCAAAAGATTGGAAATTCATCACCAGGTCTGATTATTCTGAATTTCTGCTGATACAGAATGTCTATAAGACATAATTTAAGTAGTTTAGTGTGGAGGAACTCCAGTGGCCAAAAACATAGGATTTATAACCAAACAGACACTTGTTGAACGCCTTTCCAGACAAGTGGAGGCTGTTATATTGCGGGAATTTGGGGGGGGGGCGGTGTCCATATTAATGCCTACAGTTTAAGAATGGAATGTCCAACAAGCTCACGGTCAAGTGAGCCACATATATTAGGCTATTAAGTGTAAGACTATTGAGATATTTAAGCCCACAGTGAATGAAAAATCTAAAGCTTTTAAATGTCTAGGTTGATTTATTGTTTAGTGCTCATTACAAGAACAAAGAAAAGCAGCCTAACATCATTAGCCTGAGGTGAGGTAAAGCTGGCCTGACTGTAAAAAGTGAGCTTTTAATTCATGACAGACCTGTTTTTGGTGGTTACTGAATTACATGTGGGTTCGACTTCCTCAGCATTGGTAAAGTATTGCTTTTTTTCCTAACCTTGGTAACAGACCACTGTTCGTGTACCTATGGGCAGCCTAAATCTGTTTAGAACAAGTTTCATAGGAGGCCATGCCAAAAAGGAAAATGACCTTAAAGAACTTTCTTCACCACCAAATTAATAAACCAACTTGTTGATTATATATTTTGGAATTAGCAGATTTGGTCCTGTTCTCAGAAAATATACAACCCCAAATCAGAAAAAGTTGGGACAGCAATGAAAAAGCAAATAATAAAAAAAACACAAACCTGAGATATTTCATGTTTTATCTGCTCAACTTCATTTCATTTATTAATAAACATCCATTCCTGCATTTCAGGCCTGAAACACATTCCAAAAACGGTGGGACAGTAAAGCATTTACCACTTTGTAATGTTGCCATTTCTTTTCACCACACTTAAAAGACGTTTTTGCACCGAGGATACCAAGTGATTTAGTGTTTCAGCTTCCTGCAAACACGTCTTAAGATGTGCAACAGTATGGGGTTGTCGTTGTTGCATTTTTCCTTTCAAAATTCTCTGCACATTCTTTATATGTGACAGGTCAGGACTGCAGGAAGGCCAGTCCAGTACCCATACCCTCTTCTTCCACAGCCATGCCTTTGTAATGTGTGCAGCATGTGGTTTTACATTGTCTTGTTGAAAAATGCATGGACGTCCCTGGAAAAGGCGACACCTTGAAGGCAGCATATGTTGCTCTAAGATCCCAATGTACTTTTCTGCATTAATGCTGCCATCACAGAAGTGTAAATGACCTTTGCCAAGGGCACTGACACAGGCCCATACCATGACAGACCCTGGCTTTTGGACTTGCTGCTGATAACAGTCTGGGTGGTCCTTTTTGTCTTTGGTCAAGAGAAGTCAACGCCGCTTCTGGACATGGTTAACATAAGGCTTCTTTTTTGCACAGTTAAGTGTTAAGTTGTATTTGTGCATGTAACTCTGTATTGTAGTGCTTGACAAAGGTTTGCCAAAGTAATCCCTTGCCCATGTGGTTATATCAGCTATTGTTGAGTTGGCCTTTATGCACGGAAATTCCTCCTGATTCCTTGAATCGTTTAATAATATTATGCATTGTAGAGGGAGAAATATACAAATCCCTTCCAATCTTACTTTGAGGTACATTGTTTTTAAACATTTCAATCATTTTCTCACACATTTGTTGACAAACTGGAGATCCTCTGATCATCTTTGCTCATCAAAGACTCAGCCTTTCCTGGATGCTGCTTTTGTACCAAACCATGATTACAATCACCTGTTTGAAATCACATTATCACTAGCCCAAAATTGCCCCCGTCCCAACTTTTTTTGGAATGTGTTGCAGGTCTGAAATGCAGGAATGGATGTTTATTAACAAATGAAATGAAGTTGAGCAGACAAAACATGAAATATCTTGGGTTCAAACTGTCTGCAATTTAATAAAAGTCAAAGCAAATGTAAGGAACACTGCATTTTTATTTTATTTGCATTTTCTATACCGTCCCAACTTTTTCTGATTTGGAGTTGTACTTAAAAACTTCTGACTTTAACTGTAAATCAATTTATTTAAAAATAATTAGATTATTGAATTTATAGTAACAGTATCTAGGTAACAAATTGGTAGTACATTTTGCTTAATTTTAACAGAATGTATTTTCACACTGTCTATTTTCAGAGATGTAATACATTATTTGTTATGGATTACTGTTTTTTATTATGAGCAAAAAGTTTGTAGAGCAAACCCTCTTCTTGGCAGCTAACCGTCTAATGTACCCTACCCTATTAAACAAAATAAAAACCTAATGCAAACTGCCTACTCATGTAGTGTGCTATACAGTATACTGTGTGAAATAGAACTGTCTTGTCATTTGCTGAAGTTAGATAGCTTGCAACATTCATGTTTCTCGGTAGTGACCCAGACCTACAGTGTATCACAAAAGTGAGTACACCCCTCACATTTCTGCAGATATTTAAGTATATCTTTTCATGGGACAACACTGACAAAATGACACTTTGACACAATGAAAAGTAGTCTGTGTGCAGCTTATATAACAGTGTAAATTTATTCTTCCCTCAAAATAACTCAATATACAGCCATTAATGTCGAAACCACCGGCAACAAAAGTGAGTACACCCCTTAGTGAAAGTTCCTGAAGTGTCAATATTTTGTGTGGCCACCATTATTTCCCAGAACTGCCTTAACTCTCCTGGGCATGGAGTTTACCAGAGCTTCACAGGTTGCCACTGGAATGCTTTTCCACTCCTCCATGACGACATCACGGAGCTGGCGGATATTCGAGACTTTGCGCTCCTCCACCTTCCGCTTGAGGATGCCCCAAAGATGTTCTATTGGGTTTAGGTCTGGAGACATGCTTGGCCAGTCCATCACCTTTACCCTCAGCCTCTTCAATAAAGCAGTGGTCGTCTAAGAGGTGTGTTTGGGGTCATTATCATGCTGGAACACTGCCCTGCGACCCAGTTTCCGGAGGGAGGGGATCATGCTCTGCTTCAGTATTTCACAGTACATATTGGAGTTCATGTGTCCCTCAATGAAATACTCCCCAACACCTGCTGCACTCATGCAGCCCCAGACCATGGCATTCCCACCACCATGCTTAACTGTAGGCATGACACACTTATCTTTGTACTCCTCACCTGATTGCCGCCACACATGCTTGAGACCATCTGAACCAAACAAATTAATCTTGGTCTCATCAGACCATAGGACATGGTTCCAGTAATCCATGTCCTTTGTTGACATGTCTTCAGCAAACTGTTTGCGGGCTTTCTTGTGTAGAGACTTCAGAAGAGGCTTCCTTCTGGGGTGACAGCCATGCAGACCAATTTGATGTAGTGTGCGGCGTATGGTCTGAGCACTGACAGGCTGACCCCCCACCTTTTCAATCTCTGCAGCAATGCTGACAGCACTCCTGCGCCTATCTTTCAAAGACAGCAGTTGGATGTGACGCTGAGCACGTGCACTCAGCTTCTTTGGACGACCAACGCGAGGTCTGTTCTGAGTGGACCCTGCTCTTTAAAAACGCTGGACGATCTTGGCCACTGTGCTGCAGCTCAGTTTCAGGGTGTTGGCAATCTTCTTGTAGCCTTGGCCATCTTCATGTAGCGCAACAATTCGTCTTTTAAGATCCTCAGAGAGTTCTTTGCCATGAGGTGCCATGTTGGAACTTTCAGTGACCAGTATGAGAGAGTGTGAGAGCTGTACTACTAAATTGAACACACCTGCTCCCTATGCACACCTGAGACCTAGTAACACTAACGAGTCACATGACATTTTGGAGGGAAAATGACAAGCAGTGCTCAATTTGGACATTTAGGGGTGTAGTCTCTTAGGGGTGTACTCACTTTTGTTGCCGGTGGTTTAGACATTAATGGCTGTATATTGAGTTATTTTGAGGGAAGAATAAATTTACATTGTTATATAAGCTGCACACAGACTACTTTTCATTGTGTCAAAGTGTCATTTTGTCAGTGTTGTCCCATGAAAAGATATACTTAAATATCTGCAGAAATGTGAGGGGTGTACTCACTTTTGTGATACACTGTATATGAAGTATTGTTCCTTTTTATTGACATTTAGAGCGAAACAAGGCCGTTAAGCATGTTTTTCCTTTCAACCCTCAGAACTGGCTAATACTGTGTAGATCAGTGGTGTCCAAACTTCTTTCTAGGAGGGCCATATTTGATAATGTGAAAGTGCCCGAGGGCCCTGATGACTTTTTTTTAAACAATAAAACATGCATATAATACGCTGTTATTTAATCATTTTATTTTTACACAGCGAACAACAACCAAATGTAAGCATTCAGGTGCCAAACATGGTTTGGGTTTAAACTATAACAATGCATGGCTACCTTTGGAGTATTTCACCTTTGGAGACAAAAGAGAAAAAAAGGCGTTCATATTGAACAATCCTTGACATTTTGCTTAAGTTATCTGTCTAACTCAGAAATCATGCTTTCAAAATATTTTGATCTAATATTATGCATCAATAAATCATCAAAACACAGATACGATTATTTCATAGATCTATTACGAAAACCTTTAAATACTGCGTTGTGCAGAAACATGACTGGGATATACTGTTGTAACCCTAACCCTACCATTTAAAAACCTATGAATACCTGAAACAATTAAGTTACCAGACAATATCTTTACTTTGTAAATCAAGTTATTGACTATAGCTATAAAAAAGTTCAATTGTGTTAATGAGTACAGTCCGTGTAAACGCTTAGTCCATATAAATATAAATGTGTTTTTGAAAAACTACAAACATCACAAATATAAATCATGTTAACAACCATGTGATTGAATAACCTGAATAAACTGTAGAGATGAAACATTACGCAGCAAACAAGTTTAGCTTCTTTGTCAAACAGAACCGGAGGGGAAGGAGGAGGAGATATGTGGTTTTGATGAACAGGTCTAGCAGCCAATGGAGATACTTGTTAAATAGATTGCATGATTTTTTATCTTTTCATTGGTCATTTTGATATGCACTGCTATGGACAGAGATTTACAGTGTATCACAAAAGTGAGTACACCCCTTACATGTCTGCAAATATTTCATTATATCTTTTCATGGGACAACACTATAGACATGAAACTTGGATATAACTTAGAGTAGTCAGTGTACAGCTTGTATAGCAGTGTAGATTTACTGTCTTCTGAAAATAACTCAACACACAGCCATTAATGTCTAAATAGCTGGCAACATAAGTGAGTACACCCCACAGTGAACATGTCCAAATTGTGCCCAAATGTGTCGTTGTCCCTCCCTGGTGTCATGTGTCAAGGTCCCAGGTGTAAATGGGGAGCAGGGCTGTTAAATTTGGTGTTTTGGGTACAATTCTCTCATACTGGCCACTGGATATTCAACATGGCACCTCATGGCAAAGAACTCTTTGAGGATGTGAGAAATAGAATTGTTGCTCTCCACAAAGATGGCCTGGGCTATAAGAAGATTGCTAACACCCTGAAACTGAGCTACAGCATGGTGGCCAAGGTCATACAGCGGTTTTCCAGGACAGGTTCCACTCGGAACAGGCTTCGCCAGGGTCGACCAAAGAAGTTGAGTCCACGTGTTCGGCGTCATATCCAGAGGTTGGCTTTAAAAAATAGACACATGAGTGCTGCCAGCATTGCTGCAGAGGTTGAAGACGTGGGAGGTCAGCCTGTCAGTGCTCAGACCATACACCGCACACTGCATCAACTCGGTCTGCATGGTCGTCATCCCAGAAGGAAGCTGACGCACAAGAAAGCCAGCAAACAGTTTGCTAAATACAAGCAGTCCAAGAACATGGATTACTGGAATGCCCTGTGGTCTGACGAGACCAAGATAAACTTGTTTGGCTCAGATGGTGTCCAGCATGTGTGGCGGCGCCCTGGTGAGAAGTACCAAGACAACTGTATCTTGCCTACAGTCAAGCATGGTGGTGGTAGCATCATGGTCTTGGGCTGCATGAGTGTTGCTGGCACTGGGGAGCTGCAGTTCATTGAGGGAAACATGAATTCCAACATGTACTGTGACATTCTGATCCCCTCCCTTTTTCCAACAGGATAACGACCCCAAACACAACCTCCAAGATGACAACTGCCTTGCTGAGGAAGCTGAAGGTAAAGGTGATGGACTAAACCCAATTGAGCACCTGTGGCGCATCCTCAGATGGAAGGTGGAGGAGTTCAAGGTGTCTAACATCCACCAGCTCCGTGATGTCATCATGGAGGAGTGGAAGAGGATTCCAGTAGCAACCTGTGTAGCTCTGGTGAATTCCATGCCCAGGAGGGTTAAGGCAGTGCTGGATAATAATGGTGGTCACACAAAATATTGACACTTTGGGCACAATTTGGACATGTTCACTGTGGGGTGTACTCACTTATGTTGCCAGCTATTTAGACATTAATGGCTGTGTGTTGAGTTATTTTCAGAAGACAGTAAATCTACACTGCTATACAAGTTGTACACTGACTACTCTAACTTATATCCAAGTTTTATTTCTATAGTGTTGTCCCATGAAAAGATATAATAAAATATTTGCAGAAATGTGAGGGGTGTACTCAATTTTGTGATACACTGTATACCCACAATCAACACATGTAAAAAAGTGAAAACCGCTAAAAGTGGAGATACGTGTTTTTCATCGGACAGCAATGATAATTTTTTTTTTCTGGGCTGGCAGGCCACAAGTAATGCAATTTAAGACAGATGCGGGCCGTATAAAATCCTGCGGGCCTGACTTGCCTGGCGTAGACAGCCCAACCGCACTGGTGGTGGGCTGGCACATTAGACTTCCGCACCACCCAAGTGCAAGAGTTTCCTAAAAATGTTTTAATATTTTTTTTACATTTATTTATTTATTTATTTTACATACAACTGATGCTTGGTTAATAAAACAGTTGTAAAATTGATTTGGTTAAAAAAAACTAAATGTACACTACTTTAAAAGCAACTAAAACACATCTGTACACTGAAATAAGAGCTGCAGATACATAAACACCTTCTGTATTAATTTCATTGAGACATTTACAACTTTTTTTTGTTTTTTATGCATTTTCTCCCCTTTTTCTCCCTTTTAGCGTGTCCAATTGCCCGATTGCGTCATGCTTCCTCTCCACCAATGCCAATCCCTGCTCTGATTGAGGAGAACAAAGCTAACCCACGCCCCCTCCGACACGTGGGCAGCAGCCGTATGCATCTTATCACCTACACTTTGTTGAGTGCAGTGCAGCTCAGCCTTGTGTATGGAGAGACACACCCTGAGAGCACTCTTTTCTCAAGTCTGTGCAGGCACCATCAATCAGCCAGCAGAGTCGTAATTGCACCAGTCATGGGAGAGAGACCCCATCCGGCTTAGTCCCGCCCATATCTGAACAACAGGCCAATCGCTGTTCATGTGGCCGCTCAGCCTTAGCCGGCAGGCAGAGCTGAGATTCGATACGATGTATTTGAGATGTGCTTCTGAGTGAACCCCTAGTTTTGACTAGACTTTATTCCAAAGGCTTAGAGACTGAAATCACATGCTGCAATAACGCCTTTACTTAAGCTTAAACTCTACATCAATTTGTTATTAAGGTGATCCAAATGAAAAAATAATAGCACTGACTAGAAAATACTGAACAATTTTAGTTCTAAATGCAATTGAATGTTTAATAAGCCTATAAGGCTCCACACAGCATGAGCAGATATGCAGCCTCTGTCAGTACACTGAAAAAACATAGATTCACTTTGTGGGTATATAATTACTGACTAAGGCCTCTGCTCTCTACACCTTTTCAACCCTTTATACCCCATCCATTAATTTACTAAATGTATATTATTGGGTAGTTGATCATTTCCAGCACTGTGATGACACTAACCTGGTAAATGCATAGCAGTTAGTGGTGGTAAATTTGGTTCATTTTATGGATTTGGGTTCATCTGAGTCACTTAGTAATGTGATCCGGTTCACTTGGGTCAGTTGAGTCACTTGTACTGACATTCTGATTGCGATTGATTTACTGCATGAAAATGCATCCAAATATCACTTTCGTCTTTCGTGCACTCATCTTCTGTAAATAAATCCTTCTCTCTTAATTCTCTTGGCACCTCACACTTCCCCTGTCAGTGACAAGTTGACACTCTCATGCGGGAGATGGGGGTGGAATCACCTACCAATCAGATGGGTATATTAATATGTCAAGGGTTTAAAATTACCATGGGGGCTATGATACTCCTTAAGTGGTACAGTACTAAAGTAGCCTGTAAGCATTTGCATTTTAATAATAATAATATAACTATATTTTGTTGTTGTTTTGCTTACAAGAAAATATGCTGCATTACTAATCTATACCTTGACTACTGATAATAATAATAATAGCATGTGTATAAAATCAGCCACATAACGAACACCAGTGTGTTTAACTGCTTGTTTATTGGAATATTTAACTTATTGCTTAGATTCACAGACTGGAGTGAAGTCGGTTCAGCATCGTGTACTTAACAGCAGCCAGTCAGAGGACTCAAAGGATCCGGGTTAATTGAGATTTCGGACTCTTGATTCCTGATTCAGTACAAAGCTTCGAATCATTAACCCGGGTGATTCAGGAACCGCCCAGCTCTAGTAGCAGTGTGTCTTGTTCTGGTCGGAGTGTATCAGGTGCAGCAATGTTATTGGGATTTTTATATACTGCTTAATCTTACAGGCCACTTTATTAGGAACACTGGTTAGCACTGGTTGCAGGTGGACAGTTAGATACTAGAGCTATAATTGCATTAATCTTTCTCTTGTCTTTTATGAGTAGAGACTATTTAATCACAGGAAGCTGTTGGCTTTGAATTTTTGGTTAAAGCACTATTCTTTTTCAAGAACTTTGACTTTGTGGTCATTCTGGTCTTGGAAGAAATCATGAATCAACATGAAAAAATGTTGTAAGCATTAACAAAGAGTAGTTGCAGAAATGAAAATAATTGAATCCCAGTCTGAATGACCATCTTCCTAATATTGTGTTGGTCCCACTTTTGCTGCCAAAACAGCCCTGACCCGTCGAGGCATGGACTCCACTAGACCCCTGAAGGTGTGCTGTGGTATCAGGCACCAAGATGTTAGCAGCAGATCCTTTAACTACTCTAAGTTGTGAGGTGGGGCCTCCATGGATTGGACTTGTTTGTCCAGCACATCCCACAGACGCTTGATTGGATTGAGATCTGGGAAATTTGGAGGCCAAGTCAACACCTCAAACTCTTTGTTGTGCTCCTCAAACCATTCCTGAACCATTTTTGCTTTGTGGCAGGGAGCATTATTCTTCAGAAAGAGGCCACAGCCATCAGGGAATATCGTCTCCATGAAAAGGTGTACATGGTCTGCAACAATGCTTAGGTAGGTGGTACGTGTAAAAGTAACATCCACATGTGATTCATCAGACTAGGCCACCTGCTTCCACTGCTCCGTGGTCCAGTTCTGACGCTCACATGTCCATTGTTGGTGCTTTCGGCGGTGGACAGGGGTCAGCATGGGCACCCTGACTGGTCTGCGGCTATGCAGCCCTATATGCAACAAACTGTGATGCACAGTGTATTCTGACACCTTTCTATCAGAACCAGCATTAACTTCTTCAGCAATTTGAGCTACAGTAGCTCATCCCCACGTGCATCAATGAGCCTTGGTCACCCATCACCCTGTCGCTGGTTTACCACTGTTCCTTCCTTGGACCACTTTTGATAGACACTGACCACTGCAGACTGCAAACACCCCACAAGAGCTGCAGTTTTGGAGATGCTCTGACCCAGTCGTCTAGCCATCACAATTTGGCCCTTGTCAAACTCACTTAAATCCTTACGCTTGCCCATTTTTCCTGCTTCTAACACATCAACTTTGAGGATAAAATATTCACTTGCTGCCTAATATATCTCATCCACTAACATGTGCTGTGATGAAGAGATAATCAGTGTTATTCACTTCACCTGTCAGTGGTCATAATGTTATGCCTGGTCGGTGTATTGTACATGCTGTAGTGCCAGGGTGTTTGTTAAATCTTAAAACCAAATTAATGTGATGTGAGTTCCAGCCTGTGAGACTCATCAAAATGCAATAAAATGCATTTAGTAATAAGTTTGGCAGGATATAGGCATATTTTTACCTACTTTGATCTCCATAGTGAAAATCAGCCCTGTAAATCTGTATTGCCCATGCTGAACCACTGAAGGTCATTCCACAAAACCTATTATTTAAACAGGTGCCAATTATACATTAAATGATGTGGAAAGACGCAATATGACCGCAGGCAGTCCGAGCAGCGCAAAAGAGGGGGAGGCGAAATGTGGAAAAACATCCATAAATAGTCAGTTTTCCTACACAAATGAGTTTCCAGTAGAACCGGGGCTGCTTCAGCCGCTCCAATTAGCATGGTATGCAGTGGAGTGGACAACACCTAAAAACCGGCATCTGAAGGTCAAGCTTTGAATCCATTATTCAAACAATGCGCTAATTTCACATTAAATGAAGCGGAAAAGACGTGATACGTCCACGGGTGGTCTGAGATGGATGGGGGGAGGCTGAATATGGAAATTACGTCCATAACTCATTGTTCAATTTAAACCTGTTTCCATGAGAAAAGTTTTGCTCAAGTACGCTATCGTGCCCTGAGGACTAGCATGCTTGCATGTCCATGTATATATACTCGCTCTGAGCTGCTCAAGATGCAAGATGCTTTGGAATATTTGCCACAAGAGTGTAATTGCTGGAAAACTGTACGGTACAGTTCGTTAGTTAAACCTATTTTTACCATAAGAAATAATGTAAATAGAATTAATCCGTGCCAGACCTCCCAAACCACCCCCTTACCTAACCTTTCTAATGTCTTAAATGGTCTTTTTTGTTATAAATACAACTATATTTTCCCTTAAATCTTAAATTATAGAATAGATAATACTGTAATAAACAATAATAAACAACAATACACGGTAGTACTGTACTGTACATAAAACACACAGCACATTTCAGTACAGTACGTGCTGTACTATACACCATAATACATTTCCTTCTTTTTTTATAAAATGTATCTACCAGAAACAACAATAACTCTCATATTTCTCTATTATTTCCTTCATTTCAATAGTATTGTATTTTGTAGGTGTAATTGCACGAAAGGAAGAATACTTTACTGAGCCGAATTCCTTCTTCTCTCTCATTCACTGTCCCCTCTGTCTGATACACCGTGACAGCTACAGGCAGGAGTGATTATACAACAACGAATAAATGTTTTCATTTTCTCACCACTGCACTTCCTCTGCACCTTCTTTGGGGACATTTTAATATTGAATTTTACAAAATATAAAGAAAACACCGGAAAACACCGTCCGCTGTCCGAATGTTCGCTCACTGTATATACAGTGCCATCAGAAAGTATTCACACCCCTTCACTTTTTCCACATTTTTTTACGTTACAGACATATTTGAAAACCGATTTGAGTATAGTTTTCTTTTAAAAAATCTACATGAAATAGCCCATAATGACAAAGTGAAAACATGGTTTCAGACATTTTTGTACATTTATTAAAAATGTAAACATTTAAACATAATAGCTACATAAGTATTCACACCCATGGCTTAATATTTTGTTGCAGCACCTTTGGCAGCAATCACAGCCTCAAGTCTTCTTGGGTATGTCTGTACTATTTTCTCCCATTCTTCTCTGCAGATCCTCTCAAGCTCAGTCAGGTTGGATGGGCAGCGTCTGTAGACAGCCATTTTTAGGTCTTTCCAGAGATGTTCAATTGGATTCAAGTCCGGGCTCTGGCTGGGCCACTCAAGGACATTCACAGACTGCTCCTGAAGCCACTCCTTTGTTATCTTGGCTGTGTGCTTTGGGTCATTGTTGTGTTGGAAGATGAATCGTCGCCCTAGTCTGAGTTCCAGAGCACTCTGGAGTAGGTTTTCTTGAAGAATCTCTCTATATTTGGCTGCTGTCATCTTACCCTCTATGCGGACTAGTCGCCCAGTTCCTGCCGCAGAAAAACATCCCCACAGCATGATGCTGCCACCACCATGCTTGACAGTAGGGATGGTGTTAGCCAGGCAATGAGCAGTGCCTGTTTTTCTCCAGACATGACACTTGTAGTTCAGGCCAAAAAGTTCTATTTTGGTTTAATCAGACCAGAGAATTTTGATTAAGGTGGCAAACTCCAAGCAGGCTCCCATGTGCCTTTTAGTGAGGAGTGGCTTCCATCTGGCCACTCTACCATAAAGGCCTGATTGGTGGAGTGTGTTAGCAATGGTTGACCTACTGGATGGTTGTCCTATCTCCACAAGGGAACACTGGAGCTCTGCCTTAGTGACCATTGGGTTCTTGGTCACGTCTCTGACCAAGGCCCTTCTTCCCCGATTACGTTGTTCGTGACATCATGTGTTTCGCAAATTTCTGTTCGTAAACCAAAATTTCTTCATTTCAAGTTGAAAAAGATCGTTCGTAACCCAAAATGTTCGTAACTCAAGGGTCTACTGTATCTGGAAAACATTTGAAACTGATATAACTTACAGGAGATCTCACTCAAACACTGATTAGCTGCCAGTCAAATTTCCTAGAAAAACATATCTGCTGAGCACATGTGAATGATGAACGATGCGAAATATGAGACAAAATAAAACTATTCAATACCAGCTTAAGTTACGTACACAGTTTGCATGTAAATATTCATACTAGCAATAAATGAAGCCAAAATTCACTTCACAATCATCAAGAAACAACAACCAGGTTTACACTGTCTGATTGCTGTGGTCTTATAACATCATTACTTGTCACTGTATATCAGATTATTAAAAATATTTTTTAAATTTTCATCAACCACTTTGTCCTGGGTATAGGGTTGCAATTGGTCACTGGCAAGAATACCCTGCACAAAGCGGCAATCCATCCTAGGGCTTCGCCCCCTTTATAAATAGCCACTCATGGCTGATAGCAGCGCTGAGATTCAAGTTCAATTCAGTAGTTGGCTAGCGTTATAGACCAACTATCATATAAAATTTTATATGACACAGTGCAATATTCTACAGTAAAATTCGGACAATATGACATTTACTGTATACTGTATACAGTTTCAAGGTATTTTTCCCCATAAGTATGTATAAATTAGGGCTGTCGTTAATTACGTTAATTAACGCGATAAAATATTAATCTCGATTAAAAAAATTAATCGAGATTAAAATTTTTTATCAAACTATTTTTATTTGGCTGTTTTATGTGCCATGTAAATTTGTGTCTCTGTGGTAATTTGCGCTGCTTTAACACAGCAACATTGTGTTTATACTGTAGTGATAACACGGGTCTTTCTCCAGTTTGCGTTGTGAGTTACAAATTACTCGAGCTGCTGCTGCTATATTGTGAAATGTAGGGTATTTCAAATAATCATTTTCAAAAAGTGTGAGAAATCATCACTAGACAAAATTACAGTTATTAATTGACGCTTTAATATCATCTTTGGTCAGAGCGCATTTGTCTCGTCAGGCATCTGTGCGCACGGATACGCGTTACTGGCTAAATGAGCTCCGACTCAGTCTAACTGAAAGTCCATGAACTGAACACGTCATGGGAACATTACAATCACTGGTGTTAAATGGATCGCAATGGACTGTATAAACGCTTGAACACAGTAAACGATGTGGGTCGACATGACGTTATACGTGTTGCATAGGGGCATAACTACAGGGGGGCGGGGCAGGTGCACTGGGGCCTATAGCAGGGGGGGTCCTCTACGACATGAACTCAACCACTCACCTCACTGCCCCCCCCCATTGGCTGCACTCACCAGGTCATTATTATTATATTACAAGTTAAGTTATATTAAAATAACTAAAACTGTGCATTAAAAATACCAGAGGCAGGAATTTGGACTTAAGTGAGTACTTTTTTATTCATTCTGGTCAGCTATCAGCATATGCAATTTGTTGAGGGGGCCCCAAAGTTTTTCTGCACTGGGGCCCCTGAGCTCCTAGTTACGCCACTGGTGTTGCATCTAGAAATGTTTCATATTATGAGCGCCTGTTTTCAGTGGCAGGGTTATGAACAGGTAAAAATCCTCACTTTTGGCAGATAATGTGAACAGACTTGTCATTTTAAACAACTGGCTGAAAGATGGGTAGATGTTAACAACTCTATATAGACATTGGCTGTCTTTCTAAAAATAATTTATATTTAATAATTTTATCATAATTTTATAAATGTTTTTATTGGTAAACATGTTCTTGCAATAAAAATGTGCATAACTGTTCAAATTGTGCTAAGTTATTAGTTAGCAATTAATTGTGATTAATTGAGATTAATGTGGTTCTTTAATCGCGATTGATCTCGATAAAAAATTTTAATCACGTGAAAGCCCTAGTATAAATCTGTTAATGCGTTACATGGTCCCATAGAACTGCATATATTTTAGGCTAATGTAAAATGATGGGGTTGTTTTTGACACTTGCACTTTATTTTTACTTCTTTATTGTTTCCTTATGCTTCTTAATCGTGGAGATGCTTGATCTTGGAATACTGTATTCCATTCTCTAAAGGCGCATTCACATGAGAAGCAGCACAATAGCTTTTGCACTGCTGTGCCACTTTTCCTATGGTGGAGGTGCACAAAACTTAACGTGACTTATTGTACTAAAACAATGAGGAATTTCATTAGTGGAGAGAACTTATGAGCGGTAATAATTAAGAGAGGTTTAGTGTTTCTATGTCGTTCTTTTAATATAATACATTAAGCTTTTTAATGGGCAGTTGTAGCCTAGAGGTTAAGGTACTGGACCAGTAATCAAAAGATTGCTAGTTCAGGCCCCACCACTGCCAGGTTGTCACTGTTGGGCCCTTGAGCAAGGCCCTTAACCCTTAATTGCTTAGACAATATACTGTCACATTACTGTAAATCGCTTTGGATAAAAGCGTCTGCTAAATGCTGAAAATTTTAATATAAATGTTTTAATGATAAGCATTTTAGACTCTCTCGGAAAAGCTGATTCTTACAATTTCTCAGCACCCCGAGCTATAACACAAGTTTAAAAGTAAAACAGGAGCAAGATCCAGCTAAACACAGATACATGTGAAGCTTTCAGAGTGAATTTGACGGTTATTTAACACAAATGCAGATTTGTCTCATAGTCACACTTTGATGACGTTTTACCACACCGCTCAAGTCAGGTGCTGAACAAAATGGCAGTCGCACACACACTGAATTTAAGGGAAACATCGAGTTAAAAAGTACAAATTTATTGTGAGTTTCAAAGACTTCGAGTTTAGGTGACATCGAATGACAAGGTACCAGTGCACCAAATTTGGGTTTGTCATCCTCCATTTAGTTCAAATGTGCAGGTATATAATAGTTAGTGCAGGGCATACCCTGATCTATGGTAAATGATGCGTGATTATGAGATTATAAAGTAAGGGGGGGTTTTATACCTTTTACCCAATGAATCATACCCACTGTGACCCTGACCAGGATAAATATACAATGAATAAATGAAATGAATTTCATTTGCCTAAAAAGCAGATTCTTGTGGACTTATTCAAAGATGATAACTAAAGGTCTAACAAATATTTACCTTTATAGTCCTAAAAATAGAGACATGCCTTCCAGTGATGATTCACCTAGTGATAAGAGAATCGGATTGGCTAAAGAAGGGAAATGTCTGACTTGCCATAATATCTGATCAGCAAGATCATTAAAAAAAAAGGGAGTATGTATGAGGGAGCCTGACTGCATACATGCTAATAAACATATACACTGATCAGCCATAACATTAAAACCACCTCTGGCATGGTGGCTCGGTGTGTAGCACTGTCGCCTCACAGCAAAAAGTGTGGAGTTTGCATGTTCTCCCCATGTCTGTGTGAGTTTCCTTCGGGTGCTCCGGTTTCCTCCCACAGTCCAAAGACATGCAAGTGAGGTGAACTGGAGATACTAAAGTCCCCCCAGGTATGAGTGTGTGTGTAAATGTGTGTATAAGTGTTTGTCCAGTGATGGACTGGCAACCTGTCGAAGGTGCTTCCAGCCTTTCACCCGGTGAATCTGACCCACCATGACTCTAAACAGGATAAAGTGGTGGTAAAACAGACAATAAATGAATGAATGAATGAAAAAATATTCAGTGGTTGTAAATAAGGATGGAACACACGATTGGACATGGTCAACAGCAACCAAAGACAGACAATAAAAAAGTTCTGATCTGTGATAGTTTTTCTTTAGCTAATGTATGAGAGAGGCTACGTGAAAACAAACATGTCCACACACACACACACACATTTAAACATGCATGCCTAGGGTTGTTACTAATAATTGACTAGAAAGTCATTGTTTGATTAATGCTGCTGGTTAAAAAGGTCGTTTACATTCATTGCTATGAACTGAATGATATACTAGTTTTCAACTTGTTATTTATGCTTAAGTTATTGTTCTACATTACTGCCACATTACGCTCTTAATGGTTTTATTTTAATATTCAAAGACGCATTAACATGATATTCTGTTGTGCAGCAACATTTGTATTTTTATTGTTTATCTTCAAAAATAAGAATAAAAAGGTTTCAGTATAATAAAAGTAAGCAATTATGATAAACCCTCTCTTGATCTGACTGGTCAAACACACCCTGATTTAAATCAGACAAAGTAATGTATATTAATTTCATTAAACTCCTCTTAGCATGCTAAATCTTTTTTACTTATGTTAAAATAGCACACCTCTAAACCTGTTTCCGCTAAACCTTTTTGCACATCATTTGCTATTGTATAGGGGTTTTGCTTTGCCTTTGTGGTCAACATACAGGTAGTTCTATCTGTGAGTTTTTTTTAGGTTATGCTGGTTATAAAAAATCCCCCTCAATTCTGTACAGAAAAATTTGTAGTTTTTTTTTATCTAGTCATGTTTACTACAACCCCAAATCAGAAAAAGTTGGGACAGTATGGAAAATGCAAATAAAATAAAAATGCAGTGTTCCTTACATTTACTTTGACTTTTATTTGATTGCAGACTGTTTGAACCCAAGATATTTCATGTTTTATCTGCTCAACTTCATTTTATTTGTTAATATACTTCCATTCCTGCATTTCAGGCCTGCAACACATTCCAAAAAAAGTCGGGACGGGGCAATTTAGGGCTAATAATGAGGTGAAAAAACTAAATAATGATGTGATTCCAAACAGGTGATGTCAACAGGTGATTGTAATCATGATTTGGTACAAAGGCAGCATCCAGGAAAGGCTGAGTCTTTGATGAGCAAAAATGATCAGAGGATCTCCAGTTTGTCAACAAATGTGTGAGAAAATAATTGAAATGTTTAAAAACAATGTACCTCAAAGAAAGATTGGAAGGGATTTGCATATTTCTCCCTCTACAGTTTAATATCATTAAACGATTTAAGAAATTGGGAGGAATTTCCGTACGGAAATGTCAAGGGTGCAAGCTTAAGCTGAACGCCCGTGATCTTCGATCCCTGAGACGGCACTGCATCAAGAACCACCACTCAACAATAGCTGATATAGCCACATGGGTGAGGGATTACTTTATCAAACCTTTGTCAGGCACCACAATACAGAGTTACATGCACAAATGCCACTTAACACTTTACTGTGCAAAAAAGAAGCCTTATGTTAACCATGTCCAAAAGCGGCGTCAACTTCTCTTCTCTTCCCCACTTGGGGGAAGTGGGGAAGAGAAGAGAAGTTGACGCCGCTTTTGGACATGGTTAACATAAGGCTTCTTTTTTGACTATTTAGGTAACTGAGTTTGGAAAACTCCCAACCAATTTTGCGGACGCAGAGGGGGGCTCTGCGTCCGCAAAATTGGTTGGGAGTTTTCCAAACTCAGTTACCTAAATAGTGTTTTTAGCTGCTATAGACTTCAACATCTTGGACATCTTGGTATGACAACCGATTGCCATAGGATTGTTAGAGCCTCCTCATATTGCAAATTAACCAGTAAACGTAAGCCATTGCTATTTTGACGGCCTTAAATTAGGTAGGGCCTTAGTTACTCCACATAAAATCACAGTACATTCAGGCAGAAGCTCTTTCAGACTTCAATTGTTGTCAAATTTGATATGAAAAAAACCCCCCACAATTTGGTACGAATTCTCAGCAGACACTTTTATCCAAAGCGAATTACAGTACTATGACAGTATATTGTCTAAGCAATTAAGGGTTAAGGACCTTGCTTAAGGGCCCAACAGTGGCAACCTAGCAGTGGTGGGGCTTGAACCAGCGACCTTTTCATTACTAGTCCATTGACTTTTACTTGATTGCAGACAGTCTGAACCCAAGATATTTCATGTTTTCAGGAGGAAAATCAGGAGGAAGCTTAAAGTCAAGAGCGCAAGCTTAAGTTGAATGCCCGTGATCTTCGATCCCTCAGACGGCACTGCATCAAGAACCATCACTCAACAATAGCTGATATAACCACATGGACAAGAGATTACTTTGGCAAACCTTACAATACGGAGTTACATGCACAAATGCTACTTAAAACTTAACTGTGCAAAACAGAAGCCTTATGTAAACCATGTCCAGAAGCAGCATCGGCTTCTCTGGGCTCGAAGGCATATAGGATGGACCATCACACAGTGGAAACATGTATTGTGGTCAGATAAATCAATATTAATGCAGAAAAGATACATTGATCTTAGAGCAACATATGCTGCTGTAAGAAACTCGGGGTTGTAGTTTATCTCTTTGATTCATGATAATCAGTAATAAAGGAAAAAAGTGCTAAAACACTGTATGAGTTGAATAGAATAGAAGGGTCATCAGGTGCAAAAAAGCAGAAAAAAAATATCTGAGTGTGTTTTTCCTCGATTTCTCCAGCCCTTCCAACGTCCCTTACTCGTCCTTTTCCAGGCAGCGAGAGGGCAATGACTGCACTGTTTGTTTCCACTTTCTCAGACTTAAAGGGATGCAAGGATTAACCTGTGACTCTTTATTGACACCACGCCAAACACACAAAAGGACAGCTTTTATACACCGCACACACCTTCGGTTCGGTAGTGCTTCAGATTTACTGCTTTCTTGACTAAGTCCCTGTTTGCCAGAAGATTAGTTGGCATGAGCTTGTGTTGAGTTTGCGCTGAGTGTTACACTGACGGTTGCAACAGCTACCTGTTACATTATCAGTATGATCCAGACAACAAACAGTCATATTGAAGGCCTGAGGTAAATGTTTGCAGTCACTTTTATAAGCAAAAAACACTGCAGCATTCCACGAGTATAACAACTCTGCATAAAGAGTTATACTATAAGGCCAAAAGTATGTGGACACTCCGTATAATTCTGATTCCAGGTATTTTAGCCAGACACAGTGCTAACATGTATATTAAATTAATAATATAAAACAAATAAAGGTTTAACAAGTTTGGTCTGGATGGACTCCATTGGTCTGCACTGACCTAAACCCTAATAGTCGTCTTTGGAATGAACTGAAACATCAATTAAGAGCCAGTCCTTCATCATTGACTGACATTACAAATGCATGTCTAATTCACCCTCATTGCTTTGTCAATCTAAGTCTCATGCACAACATTCATGCTGCCCAATGAGAACCACAGACTAGTGCCCCTTCCAATACATGTGTAAAGCAATCTCATTAGCCAATAAGGGATTTCACCCAAGTGCCCTAACTGGCCTGATTAGATGTGGTCCGTATGGGCACAAATGACCCCAGACACACTCTACAATCTTGTGAAAAACCTGTCCAGATAAGTAGAAGCTTTAACAGCTGCAAAAGGGAGCCAACAGCACATTAATGACTATAGTTTTAAAATAAAATGTCCAGCAAGTTCAAGGTCATAGTGTATATGAGGTAATTATGATGTGAAAAGACAAAACACAGTTATTTTTGCCTATTTCTATTTTTTTTATTGACATTTACTAACACACTTATTAATACATCTGTAAATTGATATATTTCAGATCAAAATATTGTTTTGCAGTAGTAGTTATAAACTAGTTACACTCAGTAATTCTATATCATTCATTCTATATCTAATATAGCATACTTTTGCTGTTATCCAATATACTGTATTAGTTTTAGCTTTAGAATGTTATTTCTTTACTAATCTCTGTGTACTTCAGTAACAGGTTCTAGATATTTAATTTACTGTTAGTGCCAGCCAGACAGACAGACACTTGTTCTACAATCATTCATATGCACATTTATGGAGTTAATATCTATTACACTGCATGTGCATGTCTCCTGTTTATTTGACCACTGGCAGCATTTTATGATTACATACAATTTTAACATTTTATGGTTACAAAAAAGTGTAATTAGTGATAAAAATGGCAAAACGTCAGCTATCATGCAAAGTGCATCTATGATTATTGGAAAAGGTGTTGCCATTGATTTGAAAGGGTCTACACAATGCATGCATAGCAATTATGGTAAAAGTAAAGGATTTCCTTTACTTTTCTTTACCACTTAAGTTCTCAGCAACAACACTATTAAAGAACTGTTAGAATAAAAAAAAGTAGACCAATAAAGACCACTTTAAAAACCAAATATTTTTAAATGTATACCTGGATTGATAATAAGAAAGTTATTTGACAGGAGAAAAGAACAGAACAATGCAGTTAACCTAAAGTGCATCACATTTATCTGAACTTCTAATCCCCATGCAAAACTCAACTGCTATTAAAGAAACATAAAGATATGCATCTAAAATTTGCACACACAAGCATGTAGATTTCGGATAAATGAAAACACTTTTAGAACAATGTACTATGGGCAGATATAGAAAAAAACTCTTCATTGTTTGGAGGATGAAGTGCCTCCTGTATGACCCCAAGAATACCATACCCACAGTGAAGTATGGAAACATCATGATATGGGGCTGCATTGCCACAAAAGGTACAAGGGTATACACACTATTAAAGCAAAACATAAATGGAGAAATGTAACAGTTAAGCAACAAAACCAAAAATAAAGTGAAAAAAAAAAAAAACTAAAATAGAACATGACAATTATTTTTAACCTTATTATAATTTTTCTCTTACTGTAATATTAAGACACAACAACACAACAAAAAATCAGTAATTAATTATTTTTGCTATTATTATACTAAATGAACAATATAATATATACCTGATGTTTATAGCATAATTAATACACTATTATTATTATTATTATTATTATTATTATGTTGTACTTATAATTATTATTTGTGTTATTATTATTATTATTTTATATATGATAAATTTTAATTGTTGTTTAATTGTGTTGTGTATTAATTAATATTGACATTTTATCTTTGTTATATGCAATATCATGGATGTTATTATTATGATGTCCATCTTTATAATTATCATATATATATATATATATATATATATATATATATATATATATATATATATATATACACACACACACAAAAATAATTCTTATATAATATATAACTATAGCAACTTAATAAACAACAATACAAATATCAATGATAATATACTGTATATACATATATATATACTGTATATACATATATATATATATATATATATATATTTGTATTATTATTATTGATGTTATTAGCATTACACTATTATTATTATTGATATTTATATTATTGTTGCTGATTATGTTGCTATTGTTATCATATTAGAATAATTTTTGTTATGTTGTGTTAATGTGTTGTATGTATATATGTATTATTATTTGTATTTTTTATTTATTTTTATTATTTGTAATATTAATATCAATATTATCATTACATATTTGTATTACATATATTAGTATTGTGTTTGTTGTTGTTTTAATTATGATTATTATTATGCATTGTTACTCCATGATGTTAATCCATCAATTTAATATGATTACATTTAATGACAATTTATTACCATTTTTACAGATGAAACAGAAATGTTTGTGATTAAATTATAAATAAAATCTCATGAATATCAGTATCAGGGTGTAGTTGTGCTACCCTGCAGTGCTTCTCGAACATTCACTCACCGGTAAGTAAACAGCTGGACAGAGCTCAGCGTGCACTACCATCAGCAGGATCCCGAGCAGCGCGGCCCCGAGCGCGCACGCGCACAGTCGCCGCTTATCCTCCAGCAGAAACTTTCTGTCTCGGAGTCGGTACAAGCTGCCACACTCGATCGGACTCATCCTCTTGCCCGGGTGAGACAGAGACACCGTGATGTCCGTCGTGTCCCCGTTGCGACTCGTGATTCCGTCCGCTTTGCCATCGGGATGCGAGTCGCGCACGTTCATCTCCATAACGGCACCTCCGAAAACAAACACGCGCGCAAACTAATAAACAGTGTCAGGAGCGCTTATACTGTCCTCAGTCTCCTTGTCCCGCGTTCCGTCGCTCCTTCACCCCTACGAGGGAACTCCAGTACCCAGCGCGGGGAGACATGGCACTCATGAGACCAACACGAACCACAAACAAACACAACTAAGAGGAGAAGTGGAAACCTCGCGCCCACCTGAACTCTGCTCGCGCACTGAGCCCTCACGCGCACTGCTATTGGCTGAATGTTTATTGCATGTAGTAGTGCACTACTGAGGTGTGTGAAAAGTTAATCGTATATGGCGTATGTTAGGGCTGTCACGCGATTAAAAATCCAAATTAGACGCGATTAATAACTAAGCAAAATTTGAACAGTTATGCACATTTTTTATTGCAAGAACATGTTTACCAATAAAGACATTCATAAAATAATTATAAAATTATTCAATCTAAATTATTTTTAGAAAGCCAGCCAATGCCTATATA
Organism: Trichomycterus rosablanca; assembly: GCF_030014385.1. Lineage (NCBI taxonomy): Eukaryota > Metazoa > Chordata > Actinopteri > Siluriformes > Trichomycteridae > Trichomycterus > Trichomycterus rosablanca. Next base: position 19,275,027 of record NC_085990.1, read on the forward strand.
GAGTTGTTAACAGCTACAATCTTTCAGCCAGTAATTTAAAAAAGTTATCTGGTAAAAGTGAGGATTTTTACCTGTTCATAACCCTGCCACTGAAAACAGGCGCTCATAATATGAAACATTTGTAGATGCAACACCAGTGGCGTAACTAGGAGCTCAGGGGCCCTAGTGCAAAAAAATGTTGGGCCCCCTCAACAAATTGCATCTGCTGCTAGCTGATCAGAATGAATTAAAAGTACTCACTCAAAAGTTAGACTTCAAGTTCAAATTCCTCCCTCGGGCAGTGAGGTGAATGGTTGAGTTCATGTCGTGGAGGCTTGCCATGGGCCCCGGTGTCCCTTTTGTACCTGCCATAGTTTTTCCTGCCCTTGTAATTTACACAAGTACTATTTTCCAAGGACTATTCTAAGAAAAAGAATGTTGTTTTCTAACGTCTTACCTGTCGTGTAATGTGAATTACAAATAAAAATATATTGTCTGGCCCTTTAAGAATGTTAAGAGTACTATGCTAGGGCATAGGGAGCAAGTGTGTAGGGAAGATATCAGAATTGACCGTCTCCGACTGTGTTTATTTTGTTCTGTTAATCAGCGCTCTGCTTCGTGCACTTTTAAGAACCGCAAATTACCAGAGACACATATTTACAAACAGCCCAATAAAAATAGTTTGATTACAATTGTTAATCTTGATTAAAATTTGTATGCGTTAATCGACAGCCCTAATATATACATATATATATATAATGTTTATTTCTTTTAATGTTGATGATTATAACTGACAACTAATGAAAACCCCAAATTCAGTATCTCAGAAAATTAGAATATTACTTAAGACCAATACAAAAAAAGGATTTTTAGAAATGTTGGCCAACTGAAAAGTATGAACATGACAAGTACGAGCATGTACAGCACTCAATACTTAGTTGGGGCTCCTTTTGCCTGGATTACTGCAGCAATGCGGCGTGGCATGGAGTCCATCAGTCTGTGGCACTGCTCAGGTGTTATGAGAGCCCAGGTTGCTCTGATAGTGGCCTTCAGCTCTTCTGAATTGTTGGGTCTGGCATATCGCATCTTCCTCTTCACAATACCCCATAGATTTTCCAAGGCGGTTAAGGTCAGGCGAGTTTGCTGGCCAATTAAGAACAGGGATACCATGGTCCTTAAACCAGGTACTGGTAGCTTTGGCAGTGTGTGCAGGTGCCAAGTCCTGTTGGAAAATGAAATCTGCATCTCCATAAAGTTGGTCAGCAGCAGGAAGCATGAAGTGCTCTAAAACTTCCTGGTAGACGGCTGTGTTGACCTTGGACCTCAGAAAACACAGTGGACCAACACCAGCAGATAACATGGCACTCCAAACCATCACTGACTGTGGAAACTTTACACTGGACCTCAAGCAACGTGGATTCTGTGCCTCTCCTCTTTTCCTCCAGACTCTGGGACCTTGATTTCCAAAGGTAATGCAAAATTTACTTTCATCAGAGAACATAACTTTGGACCACTCAGCAGTCATTTTTGTCTTTAGCCCAGGCGAGACGCTTCTGATGCTGTCTTGTTTAAGAGTGGCTTGACACAAGGAATGCGACAGCTGAAACCCATGTCTTGCATACGTCTGTGCGTGGTGGTTCTTGAAGCACTGACTCCAGCTGCAGTCCACTCTTTGTGAATCTCCCCCACATTTTTGAATGGGTTTTGTTTCACAATACTCTCCAGGGTGCGGTTATCCCTATTGCTTGTACACATTTTTCTACCACATCTTTTCCTTCCCTTCGCCTCTCTTAATGTGCTTGGACACAGAGCTCTGTGAACAGCCAACCTCTTTAGCAATGACCTTTTGTGTCTTGCCCTCCTTGTGCAAGGTGTCAATGGTCGTCTTTTGGACAACTGTCAAGTCAGCAGTCTTCCCCATGATTGTGTAGCCTACAGAACTAGACTGAGAGACCATTTAAAGGCCTTTGCAGGTGTTTTGAGTTAATTAGCTGATTAGAGTGTGGCACCAGGTGTCTTCAATATTGTACCTTGTCACAATATTCTACTTTTCTGAGATACTGAATTTGGGGTTTTCATTAGTGGTCAGTTATAATCATCAACATTAAAAGAAATAAACATTGAAATATATCAGAAATATATACGTATATATTGTAGCGTCGCCACTAGGGGGCCGGCACGGGCTTTACCCAGAAGGCCTTGCGGCCATGCTATCCAGGCTTACCGTAGCCGTGTAGCTTAGTGTTGGGGATGGGGTGGCAGCGGTAAGGGCTGGATAGGCAGCTTTTATGTTTGTCTGTTGTATGAATGTCTGAGTGTATGCATGAGTGTATGAGTGTCTGTCCTAAACCACTGAGTGAACTGCCAAGGGCAGCTCACTTGCGGCCCCGACGCTCTCCTTCCTACTCGCCGGCGCCACAATAAATATATATATATATATATATATACAGGGGTTGGACAAAATAACTGAAACACCTGGTTTTAGACCACAATAATTTATTAGTATGGTGTAGGGCCTCCTTTTGTGGCCAATACAGCGTCAATTCGTCTTGGAAATGACATATACAAGTCCTGCACAGTGGTCAGAGGGATTTTAAGCCATTCTTCTTGCAGGATAGTGGCCAGGTCACTACATGATGCTGGTGGAGGAAAACGTTTCCTGACTCGCTTCTCCAAAACACCCCAAAGTGGCTCAATAATATTTAGATCTGGTGACTGTGCAGGCCATGGGAGATGTTCAACTTCACTTTCATGTTCATCAAACCAATCTTTCACCAGTCTTGCTGTGTGTATTGGTGCATTGTCATCCTGATACACGGCACCGCCATTGGATGCACATGGTCCTCCAGAATGGTTCGGTAGTCCTTGGCAGTGACGCGCCCATCTAGCACAAGTATTGGGCCAAGGGAATGCCATGATATGGCAGCCCAAACCATCACTGATCCACCCCCATGCTTCACTCTGGGCATGCAACAGTCTGGGTGGTACGCTTCTTTGGGGCTTCTCCACACCGTAACTCTCCCGGATGTGGGGAAAACAGTAAAGGTGGACTCATCAGAGAACAATACATGTTTCACATTGTCCACAGCCCAAGATTTGTGCTCCTTGCACCATTGAAACCGACGTTTGGCATTGGCACGAGTGACCAAAGGTTTGGCTATAGCAGCCGGCCGTGTATATTGACCCTGTGGAGCTCCCGACGGACAGTTCTGGTGGAAACAGGAGAGTTGAGGTGCACATTTAATTCTGCCGTGATTTGGGCAGCCGTGGTTTTATGTTTTTTGGATACAATCCGGGTTAGCACCCGAACATCCCTTTCAGACAGCTTCCTCTTGCGTCCACAGTTAATCCTGTTGGATGTGGTTTGTCCTTCTTGGTGGTATGCTGACATTACCCTGGATACCGTGGCTCTTGATACATCACAAAGACTTGCTGTCTTGGTCACAGATGCGCCAGCAAGACGTGCACCAACAATTTGTCCTCTTTTGAACTCTGGTATGTCACCCATAATGTTGTGTGCATTGCAATATTTTGAGCAAAACTGTGCTCTTACCCTGCTAATTGAACCTTCACACCCTGCTCTTACTGGTGCAATGTGCAATTAATGAAGATTGGCCACCAGACTGGTCCAATTTAGCCATGAAACCTCCCACACTAAAATGACAGGTGTTTCAGTTATTTTGTCCAACCCCTGTATATATATATATATATATATATATATATTAGGGCTGTCGAAGTTAACGCGATAATAACGCATTAACGCAATCTCAATTTAACGCGATTAAAAAAATTAGTGCCATTAACGCAAATTCTAGTTCATGTTGACACTTGACTGGTAGAACAAACGTTTTAATGTCGGACTTGCCACCGTTTTTCATTTGCGGTTTGTTAACATAATGTAACCGATCGTGGTAGTGATGCACTTGCATAATAAAGAAATAAATACACGCTATATTCACAAGTTGTCGGGAGCAGAACACTTTATTACACTTAATTAACTTCTTCTTCTGTACCGAATACCGGAAAGCTGAGTCGAGCACGTTAGTTCATGAACTATGGAAGCCCCAAAGGGTCAAAACACACTCACTTCGTGTAGAAACGTCCATCAAACCATCGTCACGATACAACCACAGACAAGTCTGATACAATAACTACGCCTTATCCCACCTAAAGCACCGCTGATCTACAATGTTTGCTGATGGAGAAATTCTAACCTACAATCTGACATTTACTGCCTAGTATGTGAGTGAATAAAACTCCCTTACAGTTTTCTCTTGTCCCAGCAGTTTTTAACATCAGTACATTTAGCATAAAATGTGTTCACCATTTTAATTGTAACATTTCACTTAAAAATCCTTGTTTTCTATAACATTTACACAGATTTTTTTTAATGCGATTAATCGCGATTAACTATATGAAATTGTGAGATTAATCGCGATTAAAAATTTTAATCGTTTGACAGCCCTAATATATATATATACAGTGTATCACAAAAGTGAGTACACCCCTCACATTTCTGCAGATATTTAAGTATATCTTTTCATGGGACAACACTGACAAAATGACACTTTGACACAATGAAAAGTAGTCTGTGTGCAGCTTATATAACAGTGTAAATTTATTCTTCCCTCAAAATAACTCAATATACAGCTATTAATGTCTAAACCACCGGCAACAAAAGTGAGTACACCCCTTAGTGAAAGTTCCTGAAGTGTCAATATTTTGTGTGGCCACCATTATTTCCCAGAACTGCCTTAACTCTCCTGGGCATGGAGTTTACCAGAGCTTCACAGGTTGCCACTGGAATGCTTTTCCACTCCTCCATGACGACATCACAGAGCTGGCGGATATTCGAGACTTTGCACTCCTCCACCTTCCGCTTGAGGATGCCCCAAAGATGTTCTATTGGGTTTAGGTCTGGAGACATGCTTGGCCAGTCCATCACCTTTACGCTCAGCCTCTTCAATAAAGCAGTGGTCGTCTTAGAGGTGTGTTTGGGGTCATTATCATGCTGGAACACTGCCCTGCGACCCAGTTTCCGGAGGGAGGGGATCATGCTCTGCTTCAGTATTTCACAGTACATATTGGAGTTCATGTGTCCCTCAATGAAATGTAACTCCCCAACACCTGCTGCACCCATGCAGCCCCAGACCATGGCATTCCCACCACCATGCTTGACTGTAGGCATGACACACTTATCTTTGTACTCCTCACCTGATTGCCGCCACACATGCTTGAGACCATCTGAACCAAACAAATTAATCTTGGTCTCATCAGACCATAGGACATGGTTCCAGTAATCCATGTCCTTTGTTGACATGTCTTCAGCAAACTGTTTGCGGGCTTTCTTGTGTGGAGACTTCAGAAGAGGCTTCCTTCTGGGGTGACAGCCATGCAGACCAATTTGATGTAGTGTGCGGCGTATGGTCTGAGCAATGACAGGCTGACCCCCCACCTTTTCAATCTCTGCAGCAATGCTGACAGCACTCCTGCACCTATCTTTCAAAGACAGCAGTTGGATGTGACGCTGAGCACGTGCACTCAGCTTCTTTGGACGACCAACGCGAGGTCTGTTCTGAGTGGACCCTGCTCTTTTAAAACGCTGGATGATCTTGGCCACTGTGCTGCAGCTCAGTTTCAGGGTGTTGGCAATCTTCTTGTAGCCTTGGCCATCTTCATGTAGCACAACAATTTGTCTTTTAAGATCCATAGAGAGTTCTTTGCCATGAGGTGCCATGTTGGAACTTTCAGTGACCAGTATGAGAGAGTGTGAGAGCTGTACTACTAAATTGAACACGCCTGCTCCCTATGCACACCTGAGACCTAGTAACACTAACGAGTCACATGACATTTTGGAGGGAAAATGACAAGCAGTGCTCAATTTGGACATTTAGGCGTGTAGTCTCTTAGGGGTGTAAGCATTTGATTTTTTTTATTAAACAAGAACATCAGAAAAGCAAACGACAAGTCAAAGAAAGTTGTTCGATTATGCAAATGAGATGCAAACTCAATTATCGTGATTGAGTAGCCAAGTGACATATTGGTGGGGGTGAACAAAAACATGTCAAACTGGACGAGAGTGCCACACATTGACTGCTCAGTAGGGTGTATGGTCACCTAAGACTGCCAAAACACACTGACAGCGATGGGGCATGGACAGGATCAGATTGTCCAGCAGTTCTTGTGGGCTCCTCTTGCTCCAGGGCAACTTCCAGCTCAAGAAGTGTTGTGGGAGGCATTGGACGGTTTGCCAGACGTCTTCCCAGTGCATCCCAAGCATGTTCAATGGAATTCAGGTCTGGAGAACGTGAAGGCCAGTCCATGTGTTTGATTCCTGCCTCCTGAAGCATGTTGTTGACGAGATGCGCACGGTGGGGTCTTGCATTATCGTCCATGAAAAGAAAGTTGTTTCCAACTGCTCCAGCATAGGGTACCACTATAGGGTGCAGGACCTCATCTCGATATCTGACAGCAGTCAGTGATCCGTTTCTGATGACGTGGAGGTCAGTACAACCACCAATGCTGATGCCCACACCATGATTCCACCACCGCCGAAGGCGTCCCTTTCTGGCATGAAACGTGGATTCTCCTGTGTTCCTCGTTCATGCCAGATCAGGACATGATGATTGTCAGGCTGCAGACTGAACTATGACTCATCAGAGAAGAGGACAGTTGACCACTCATCACATGTCCAATGACGATGCTCATCAGGACACCTTCTACGGGTTCTACGGTGTTCAGCAGATAACAGAATGCATACCATCGCCGGGCATGCAGTCCAACACGATGGAGCCGATTTCGTATGGTCTGCGTGCATATCCGTCATCTAGTGACGTCTTCTCCAAGTTGTCTAGGTTCTTTGGGCATCTCTTGTGGACTTTGATCTTGAGCTCCTTCCGCAAGTTTTCAATTGGGCTAAGGTCAGGAGACTGACTAGACCACTGCAACACCTTGGTCTTTTCCCTCTTAAACCAGGACTTGGTTTTCTTGGGCGTGTGCTTGGGGTCGTTGTCCTGTTGGAAGATGAAATGATGACCCATCTTAAGATCCCTGATGGAGGAGCGGAGGTTTTTGGCCAAAATCTCCAGGTAGGACGTGCTATTCATCTTCACGTGGATGAGAACCAGATGGCCAGGCCCCTTGGCTGAGAAGCAGCCCCACAGCATGATGCTGCCTCCACCATGCTTGACTCTAGGGATGGTATTCTTGGGGTTGTATGCAGTGCCATTCTCTTGCCAAACGGCCCAGGTGTGGTTGGCACCAAAGAGCTCGATCTTGGTCTCATCAGACCAGAGAACCTTAAACCAGTCTGCCTCAGAGTCCTCCAAGTGAGCATGAGCAAACTTTAGACGGGCCTTGACCTGACCCTGGCTTTGAAAGTAAAGGTACCTTACAGGCTCGCCTGGAACGGAGACCATTGTGGTGGAGTATGTTATTTATGGTATTTATTGAAACCAGTGTCCCCACCGCCATGAGATCTTCCCGGAGCTCCCTTCTTGTTGTCCTTGGGTCAGCCTTGACCTTTCGGACAAGCCTGGCCTCGGCACGGGAGGAAACTTTGAAAGGCTGCCCAGGCCGTGGAAGGTTAACAGTAGTTCCATGAGCCTTCCACTTCCGGATAATGCTCCCAACGGTGGAGACAGGTAGGCCCAAATCCTTGAAAAGGGTTTAGTACCCCCTGCCAGCCTTGTGACCTTCTACGATTTTGTCTCTGATGGCCTTGGAATGCTCCTTAGTGTTTCCCATGTTGACCATGTATGAGTGCTGTTCACTTGTTTGGGGAGGGGCTTTTATAGTCAGAAGAGGTGGGAAAAAAACAGATAATAAATCCAGGCATGTAAAGCTCATTGTTCTTAATACCTTAATTACTTCTTAATACTTGATGGAACCAAACTGAATTCTGGTGGTTTGAGGGGTTAAATAATAATTGACCCTCTGGTAAACTCTGAAACTTTCAAAATGCTAAGTTAATGCTAAATGTGTAAACCTGAAAAATCTGCAGGGGGTTGAATATTACTTGGAAGCACTGTACATATACAGTTGTACAGTACAATGAAATTTTTTCTTCGCATATCCCAGCTTGTTTTGAAGTGCCCCTGAAGCAGACAGGGTTAAAGGTCTTGCTCAAAGACCCAACAGTGGCTGCCTAGCAGAGCCTGGATTTGAACCGCCAGTAAAATTAGACCTTAACAGACCTTAGTAGATCTTACTAGACCTTAACAAATGATAGTAGACCTTATTAGACCTTAACAGACCATATTAGACCTTAACAGACCTGACTAGACCTTATCAGACATTGCTAGACCTTGACAGACCTTACTAGACTTTACTAGATCATAACAGACCTTACTAGAGCTTAATAAACTTTAAAAGACTTTACTAGACCTTAATCTTAACAGACCTTACTAGACTTTAACAGACCTTACTAGACCCTAACAGACCTTACTAGACCTTAACAGACCTTACTGGACCTTACTGGACCTTACTAGACATTAACCCTTTAAAGCTGGCCCATTCAAATTTCGAAACAATAATTTAGATGGTTTAAAGCCTTATATCTCCGCCGTCCAATCACTGATTCTAAATCTGAAAACTGCCCCAGGCAGCTGGCAACCCAGGCTAAAGGGCAATATCACTGGTCAAGCGGTTTGTGTCGTGGCTGTTTTGCATAGTTAATGAGAATTCGGAGGAAAAAGTTTTTCATTTGCCCCGCCCTCACACGGAGAGCTGCTGAAAGAGTGGACCACTATAACAACACAGAGGGAGAAATCCTGTCAGTCAAATGAGGTAAGATTGATTTAAAACTGTTCATTAGTGTTATTACTTTTCTTTTCTACTCAGAAAACTTGGCTTTATTGGTAAAATTGTAATATTTTTAGTGCTTACGCTTTCGCAAAGCTGAGGTGATTTTGAGAGCTGCGTTCTAAGTTTAGTCAGTCAGCTGCACACTCTCCTTTCTGAATAGATTGTAATGTTTTTTTTATGTCCATTTAGATGAAAATAAATACATGTGGAGAGTTTATCAGATACCTTTTTAGTCTGGTTTGTTTAGTAGTTTGTAAAGTATGCAGCAGTTTTACACAAATAAGTGAATAGTAGTGAACCAAGCTAAGCTAAGCTACCGGAGCTGTTTGTTGCACTCTGCAGCCATGTGTTTGGAACAGGCTGCTCTCAAACTCCAAAGAAAGATTATATGTACAGTATGTAATCTTGAAATCAGTTATAGCTTACTTGTTTTACTTCAATACTGTCTAAAGTCTGCTTAGAAATCACCTTAGCTTTGCTCATAATAGCATTACATTTTGCATTACATGCATTTAGCATGACTGGCTAAAGTAAGTAGCTGAGGCAGAAATCATAAAGGTGGATAATATGTCAGTCAGGGCAATTTATAACTTTTATTTCCATGGTATATTTTATCTGTGGTAATTTGTACTTATAACAGAGAAATATTATTTTATCTATAAAATATTTCTGTCAAATTTGCATCATTTTCAAAAATATTGCTGCATTTATTTGAAAGAGACTAAAGTATGCTATGCTACCAATATAGATGCATATAGGTAGATAACATGTCAGTCTGGGCAATTTATAACTTTTTATTTTTTATTTTTTCCATAACATATTTTTTTCTGTGGTAATTCTTACTTGTATCAGTGAAATATAGTTTTATCTATAAAATATTTCTGTCAGATTTGCATAATTTTCTAATGTATTGCAAGAGATATTTGAAAGGGACTAAAATATGGTATCAAACTTTGTCAGAAAGCATACAGGTGCATAACATTTCAGTCTGTGACTATTTACAACATTTTTAAATATAACCATAGCATCAAGTTTTGTCTTGTAATTATTGCTCCTCTTAGATAATTATTGTTTTATGTGTAAACCTTGTGCCAGATTTGAGAAACTTTTGTCATATGTATTGGTTCAGTGTACAGTTCAGTCAAAACATGAGCCTGTGGACATTCGCTTCTCTGACAAAAACATATAGAGTATTTGTGATTGAATTCTACATACAGTGGGACCAAAAAGTATTTAGTCAGCCACTGATTGTGCAGGTTCTCCTACTTAGAAAGATGAGAGAGGTCTATAATTTTTATCCTAGGTACACTTCAACTATGAGAGACAAAATGAGAAAAAAAAATCCAGGAAATCACATTGTAGGATTTTTAAAGAATTTATTTGTAAATTATGGTGGAAAATAAGTATTTGGTCAATAACAAAAGTTCAACTCAATACTTTGTAACATAACCTTTGTTGGTGATGACATAGGTCAAACGTTTCCTGTAAGTCTTCACCAGGTTTGCACACACTGTAGCTGGTATTTTGGCCCATTCCTCCATGCAGATCTCCTCTAGAGCAATGATGTTTTGGGGCTGGCTAGGCCACTCCAGGACCTTGAAATGCTTTTTACGGAGCCACTCCTTCATTGCCCGAGCGGTGAGTTTGGGATCATTGTCATGCTGGAAGACCCAGCCACGTTCCATCTTCAATGCTCTTACTGATGGAAGGAGGTTTTGGCTTAAAATCTCACGATACATGGCCCCGTTCATTATTCCCTTGACACGGATCATTCGCCCTGTCCCCTTTGCAGAAAAACAGCCCCAGGCATGATGTTTCCACCCCCATGCTTCACAGTAGGTATGGTGTTCTTGGGTTTTTCTTCTTCCTCCAAACACGACGAGTTGAGTTTTTACCAAAAAGTTCCATTTTGGTTTCATCTGACCACATGATATTCTCCCAATCCTCTTCTGGATCATCCATATGCTTTCTGGCAAACTTCAGACGGGCCTGGACATGTACTGGCTTAAGCAGGGGGACACGCCTGGCACTGCAGGATTTGAGTCCCTCTCGGCGTAGTGTGTTACTGATGGTAGCCTTTGTTACTTTGGTCCCAGCTCTCTGCAGGTCATTCATCAGGTCCCTCCGTGTAGTTCTGGGATTTTTGCTCACCGTTCTCATGATCCTTTTGACCCCACGGGATGAGATCTTGACCCCAAGGGAGATTATCAATGGTCTTGTATGTCTTCCATTTTCTTACAATTGTTCCCACAGTTGATTTATTCACACCAACCTGCTTGCCTATTGTAGATTCACTCTTCCCAGCCTGGTGCAGGTCTACAATTTTCTTCCTGGTGTCCTTCGACAGCTCTTTGGTCTTGGCCATGGTTGAGTTTGGAGTCTGACTGTTTGAGGCTGTGGACAGGTGTCTTTTATACAGATAACGAGTTCAAACAGTTGCCATTTATACAGGTAACGAGTGGAGGACAGAAGAGCTTCTTAAAGAATAAGTTACAGGTCTGTGAGAGCCAGAAATCTTGCTTGTTTGTTATTGACCAAATACTTATTTTCAACCATAATTTACGAATAAATTCTTAAAAAATCCTACAATGTGATTTCCTGAATTTTTTTTTCTCATTTTGTCTCTCATAGTTGAAGTGTACCTATGATGAAAATTACAGACCTCTCTCATCTTTCTAAGTAGGAGAACTTGCACAATCAGTGGCTGACTAAATACTTTTTGACCCCACTGTATATGTAATTATTTTTAAAATAACATCACTGTCACCACCTTTATTCATTGTAATCTCTTTTTTTTTATTTTATTCTGAGATGGATGGAGACAAGGCTCAATATGCACGCCTTATGAAGTCTCTGAAGAGGAGACATCGGCTAGGCCCCGACAAGCTTAGGCTTATTGCTGAACATGACAGCGATGAAGATCATGAAGGCATGACCATTGAAGAAGAGGACTTCATGGACATTGAGCTCCTGGATGAAGGGGAAGAAGAGGATAAAGAAGAGCAAGATGAGCAGAGGGATCAACCAACAACCTCCTATCGGTAAATACATGTATTCCAAGTGTGTGTATTTGTAAATGTATGTGTGTACATATATGCTGACAATAAATGTCAGCATTTGCACCTACACACACACAATCAGGGCTGCCAACAAAAGTTAAAATCAACAAAAGAGTACAAACTCAGATTATGATTTTTACTAATGTTTGTTTTCTTTTATGGGTTTGGTTATTCTTTCTTGTCCCATGTCAGGTAAGAGGCAGAAACTCTTCCCTGACTCTGTATCCTTTCCTTCCTATGCTGATGTAGACACAGAAACACCAGAGCCCATACCATTTAATCCCTCTCGTCCAGTAGGCATTGATCTGGGAAGTGTGCATAGGGCTGTACGGTCAGCCACAAGTACCTTGCGTGAAATAGACTTCTTCAAGTTGTTTTTCACGTACACCATTGTTGCAGAGATTTGCCAGTTTACAAACTCTAAGGGGTGGGAACTTGTACTGAATAGGCCATCTTATGCGAACCATCATGGGGCATGGGAAGAAGTGACCCCGGATGAATTCTACCGGTTTCTTGGGCTCCTCATTTACATGGGTTTCATGTCCCTCCACAGCATTCACAGATATTGGGGAACCAGATCTCTTCAGGGTTCATGGGCCAAGTTATTTATGTCCCGTGACCGTTTCAAGGAATTGATGGCAGCCCTCCATGTTGTAGATCCTGCCACAGAAAATAATCTTGATCGTCTTAGGAAGTTGCATTACCTGATGGACCACCTCAAAACCAAGTGTCAGCAGCTTTTCCAGGCTGATGAAAATCTGAGCATAGACAAGAGAATGGTAAAATCAAAAGATCGATAAGGATTCAAGCAGTATATGAAGGGCAAACCTACTCGCTGGGGTTTCAAATTGTGGGTCATTGCAACTTCAGATTCGGGTCTTGATGGGCGCATAACTAATTTGGCTATAAAAGTGATCGAAGACCTTGTGCAGCCATTTAAAAATCAAGGTCACACAGTTTGGTTTGACAATTTCTATACATCACCAACTGTTATGGTCCGACTTAAGGAGTGGGGAATCAATGCTTGTGGGACATGTAGGATTAATCGTAAGAAATTCCCAGAGGATTTCAAAGATGTCAAAAAATGGGAGCGGCAAGCTAACCGTGGCGATATGAGGTGGTGTAGAATTGATGGAAATGTCTTAGTTGTTCAGTGTAAGGACACGCGAGCAGTTACATGCCTCTCTAATTTCCACAATGCTAATGATTCATCAGAGGTTTTTAGGATGGTAAAGAATGGTGCCACGTGGGACAGAAAAGTAGTCCATCAACCAGCTGTAGTAAAGGACTACAATAAACACATGGAAGGTGTTGACAGATCTGATCAAATGTTAAACACATACAGTCTGCTTCAGAAAACTCAAAAGTGGTGGAAAACACTTTTCTTCCATTTTGTGGACATAGCTGTCGTTAATAGTTTCATTTTGTTTCAGGACTGGCATCATTCCAATCCAGCATCACGTTATGGGTTTAGTTTAGCAGGCTACAGCCAGATAAACTTTAGGGAAAATCTTTCGCGCCAGCTTGCAGACATTGCCGTCAATTCAATTTTGCCATCTCAGCCTTCAGTAGCTCCAACCACTTCCTCATCGTTTTACATCATCCACATTCCTCAGATGGAGCAAGTATCAAGAAATTGCTGGCTTTGCTACAAAAAATTCAAAAAAGAAAATAAAACAAATATTGCATGCATGGCTCCTGAGTGCCAAGGTAGAAGATTTTGTTTAGTTGGCAATCAAAACTGTTTTCAGTCTTGGCATTCTAGCAAAGGAGATGAGTTTCGCAGTTAGACCTACATAGGGCTTCTGTCTTCTACTGTCAGCCCCTCTCATCCTTCCTCAACCCCTGTGTTTGTGTATATGTTCTTTGTTTCTCTTTCTCTTCACAGGTCAAAGTTCAGTGTGCATTGTTCATTGGAAGGAGGTAATTTGAGGTAATTATCCATTGTGCATTGTCTGTTAAATATTTTGTAGTGAATTTTTGGCAAAATGGCTTAGATGAGATTTGATATCCTGTTGCCTCAAAACTGTTTACTGAATTGTTCAATGATTATCCTGAACAAATAATTGCTTTTTCTTGTATTGTTGAATTGGATTATTTGAGAGTTTGTTTTATGGAATGATGCATTGTTCATTGTTCTTCAATAGTGCTGAACTATATTGTATTGTTGTTTTGAAATTCTTTATAGAATGAGAAGTGTATATAATTCTAATACAAATCTTTAATGTTTTTGAACTTTACACTGTTGTTCGAGTGCTTATTTTGTCAAATAAATTTTATCTGCTGTCTTATTTAAAAAATATGGATGTTGACAATTTAGTAATAATTAAGAAAAAAGTACACTTTCATTGGTTTATAGTGTATGCTGACATTGGTAAAAAGTGAAGTAAAAAAGTGTCACGCTTGGAGCCTCAGGGTGATCCTGTGCGCCAGTGTGCCACGCCCTTCTCTCCCCAGTCTCCAGCCAGCCTCCCTCTCCTGATTGGTTAGCTGGGGCTAATTAGCCCCAGCTGCTACTATTTAGGAGAGGCTCAGGGAAAGGCTGGTTGGAGACTATTGAGTGTAACTCTGTCTGTTAGCTCCTGGTAACTCTGTCTGTTAGCTCCTGGTAACTCTGTCTGTTAGCTCCTGGTAACTCTGTATGTTAGCTCCTAGTAACTCTGTCTGTTAGCTCCTAGTAACTCTGTCTGTTAGCTCCTGGTAACTCTGTCTGTTAGCTCCTGGTATCTCTGTCTGTTTGCTCCTAGTAACTCTGTCTGTTAGCTCCTGGTATCTCTGTATGTTTGCTCCTAGTAACTCTGTCTGTTAGCTCCTGGTATCTCTGTCTGTTTGCCCCTGGTAACTCTGTTTTACCTTCCTCCTAGCTCCTGTCGGTCAGTTTAGCCTGTTCCTGTGATGTTAGCCTGTTTAGTCTGTTCATGCCTTGTTTAGTCTGTTTAGTTCTTGTTTAGTTCTGTTCATTCCATGTTTCATCTGTTTAGTTCTTGTCTAGCCTGTTTAGTCCAGTTTAGTCTGTTTTGTCCTGTCCAGTCCTGTCTAGTCCCTGTTTAGCTTAGTTTAGGGTTTAGGTTTGTGTTTCATGTTTAGTTTAGCCCAGTTAGCCTGTTTAGCCCCGTTAGCCTGTTTAGCCCTGTATGTTTGTTTGTATTCCTTTGTATTATCTTTAATTATTAATAAATCCTTGCTGTTCTTCACATCTCTGCATTTGTGTCCGCCCCTCCTGTCAGTCTAGCCCACATAACCGTTACAGAATAGTCTCCCCAATAGGACACAGCGAGATGTTGCTAGTTTATTCATTCCCAGACTTTGGCTCTATAAGATTTCCTCTGGTCTTCCCGCTTAGTAGGCCGGCTCCTTATGATGGAAGCAACCATAGTGTTGAAGGCTTCCTTCTACAGAGCCAGCTCTACCTGCAGAACCTTCTGGACCCCCAGCCAACTGAAATCGACAAGGTACGATTTATGATGTCTAGACTGAGGGGTGCTGCTCGTGAGTGGGCTAAACAGCTTTGGTCTGACAGGGGAGTTGTGCTGAACTCGGTGAGGGATTTTGAGGGCCTCATGAGAGCCAAGGTTTCACGCAGCAAAGCGCCCACTGCAGCTTATACCCGGCATCCAGTGCCCACTGGGGAGGTTAAAATTCCCCCAGTGCCCACTGAGGATGTGGTCCGGGTGCCAGTGCCCGATTATAAAGCTCGTGACAGTTCCAAGTCCTCTCCAGTGTTTTCGCAGCCAAGTCCAGTTTCTCCAGGGTCCAAACAGCTGACTTTTGACGCCTCTCCAGGGTCCAAGCAGCTGATTCCGGACGCCTCTCCAGTGTTTTCGCAGCTGAGTCCAGTTTCTCCAGGGTCCAAACAGCTGACTTTTGACGCCTCTCCAGGGTCCAAGCAGCTGATTTCGGATGCCTCTCCAGTGTTTTCGCAGCTGAGTCCAGTCTCTCCAGGGTCCAAACAGCTGACTTTTGACGCATATCCAGGGTCCAAGCAGCTGATTTCGGACGCCTCTCCAGTGTTCTCCCAAGTGACTTCGGACGCCTCTCCAGGGTCCTCACAGCTGAATGACGTTTCTCTAGTGTTTTCGCAGCTGACTTCGGACGCCTCTCCAGGGTCCTCGCAGCTGAATGACGTTTCTCCAGTGTTTTCGCAGCTGATTTCGGACGCCTCTTCTCAAGGGTCCACGCAGCTGACTCCGGACGCCTCTTCTCAAGGGTCCACGCAGCTGACTCCGGACGCCTCTTCTCAAGGGTCCACGCAGCTGACTCCGGACGCCTCTTCGCCAGGGTCCTCGCAGCTGACTCCGGACGCCTCTTCTCAAGGGTCCACGCAGCTGACTCCGGACGCCTCTTCTCAAGGGTCCACGCAGCTGACTCCGGACGCCTCTTCTCAAGGGTCCACGCAGCTGACTCCGGACGCCTCTTCTCAAGGGTCCACGCAGCTGACTCCGGACGCCTCTTCTCAAGGGTCAACGCAGCTGACTCCCGAAGCCTCTTCGCCAGGCTCACCGCAGCTGACTCCCGAAGCCTCTTCGCCAGGCTCACCGCAGCTGACTCCCGAAGCCTCTTCGCCAGGCTCACCGCAGCTGACTCCCGAAGCCTCTTCGCCAGGCTCACCGCAGCTGACTCCCGAAGCCTCTTCGCCAGGCTCACCGCAGCTGACTCCCGAAGCCTCTTCGCCAGGCTCACCGCAGCTGACTCCCGAAGCCTCTTCGCCAGGCTCACCTCAGCTGACTCCCGAAGCCTCTTCGCCAGGCTCACCGCAGTTGACTCCTGTTCCCGAGTTGGCGCATCCCGATGGCGCTCCTGTTCCCGAGTTGGCGCATCCCGATGGCGCTCCTGTTCCCGAGTTGGCGCATCCCGATGGCGCTCCTGTTCCCGAGTTGGCGCATCCCGATGGCGCTCCTGTTCCCGAGTTGGCGCATCCCGATGGCGCTCCTGTTCCCGAGTTGGCGCATCCCGATGGCGCTCCTGTTCCCGAGTTGGCGCATCCCGATGGCGCTCCTGTTCCCGAGTTGGCGCATCCCGATGGCGCTCCTGTTCCCGAGTTGGCGCATCCCGATGGCGCTCCTGTTCCCGAGTTGGCGCATCCCGATGGCGCTCCTGTTCCCGAGTTGGCGCATCCCGATGGCGCTCCTGTTCCCGAGTTGGTGTCCTCCGACGGCACTTCTGTTCCCGAGTTGGTGTCCTCCGACGGCACTTCTGTTCCCGAGTTGGTGTCCTCCGACGGCACTTCTGTTCCCGAGTTGGTGTCCTCCGACGGCACTTCTGTTCCCGAGTTGGTGTCCTCCGACGGCACTTCTGTTCCCGAGTTGGTGTCCTCCGACGGCACTTCTGTTCCCGAGTTGGTGTCCTCCGACGGCACTTCTGTTCCCGAGTTGGTGTCCTCCGACGGCACTTCTGTTCCCGAGTTGGTGTCCTCCGACGGCACTTCTGTTCCCGAGTTGGTGTCCTCCGACGGCACTTCTGTTCCCGAGTTGGTGTCCTCCGACGGCACTTCTGTTCCCGAGTTGGTGTCCTCCGACGGCACTTCTGTTCCCGAGTTGGTGTCCTCCGACGGCACTTCTGTTCCCGAGTTGGTGTCCTCCGACGGCACTTCTGTTCCCGAGTTGGTGTCCTCCGACGGCACTTCTGTTCCCGAGTTGGTGTCCTCCGACGGCACTTCTGTTCCCGAGTTGGTGTCCTCCGACGGCACTTCTGTTCCCGAGTTGGTGTCCTCCGACGGCACTCCTGTTCCCGAGTTGGTGTCCTCCGACGGCACTCCTGTTTTTGAGTTGGCGCCCCCTGATGGCACTCCTGTTCCTGAGTTGGTGTCCTCCGACGGCACTTCTGTCCCAGAGTGGGTGTCCTTCGAAGGTGCTTCTGTTTCCTCGTCGGCACTCCCAGATGGCGCTCCTGTTTCCGAGATGATGCCCCCAGATGGCGCTCCTGTTTCCGTGTTGGCGCCCCCCGATGGTACTTCTGTTCCCACGATGGCGCCCCCCGACGGCGCTTTTGAACTCTCGTCAGCGCTCCCCGACAACGCTTCTGGTCTCCTATCATGCCTACCGCAAGGCATATTAAATGACTTCAAATTTGCCCCTCAGGGTCCAGGACCTCCTTTTTGTTTTTGTTTTTGTATTTGGGCACGCCAGGAGTCGTGCCTTCGGGGAGGGGCCTACTGTCACGCTTGGAGCCTCAGGGTGATCCTGTGCGCCAGTGTGCCACGCCCTTCTCTCCCCAGTCTCCAGCCAGCCTCCCTCTCCTGATTGGTTAGCTGGGGCTAATTAGCCCCAGCTGCTACTATTTAGGAGAGGCTCAGGGAAAGGCTGGTTGGAGACTATTGAGTGTAACTCTGTCTGTTAGCTCCTGGTAACTCTGTCTGTTAGCTCCTGGTAACTCTGTCTGTTAGCTCCTGGTAACTCTGTATGTTTGCTCCTAGTAACTCTGTCTGTTAGCTCCTGGTATCTCTGTCTGTTTGCCCCTGGTAACTCTGTTTTACCTTCCTCCTAGCTCCTGTCGGTCAGTTTAGCCTGTTCCTGTGATGTTAGCCTGTTTAGTCTGTTCATGCCTTGTTTAGTCTGTTTAGTTCTTGTTTAGTTCTGTTCATTCCATGTTTTCATCTGTTTAGTTCTTGTCTAGCCTGTTTAGTCCAGTTTAGTCTGTTTTGTCCTGTCCAGTCCTGTCTAGTCCCTGTTTAGCTTAGTTTAGGGTTTAGGTTTGTGTTTCATGTTTAGTTTAGCCCAGTTAGCCTGTTTAGCCCCGTTAGCCTGTTTAGCCCTGTATGTTTGTTTGTATTCCTTTGTATTATCTTTAATTATTAATAAATCCTTGCTGTTCTTCACATCTCTGCATTTGTGTCCGCCCCTCCTGTCAGTCTAGCCCACATAACCGTTACAGAAAGGAGCTACACGGACATTCTAAATTGCTAAATGAAACCTTCTGCTAAATTGATTATAACTTTTGAATAGAAAATGATAGATTCAAAATTATTTCTTGACAAATGACTCACAAAATTGCAAACATTTTATATATTCTATTTTTTTCTCTATATTGCACAGAAATGTGTTAAAAATTTAAGTATTTTTGAATTAAATAAAAAACGAGAGATTTTTTTGGTTGATTCTGAAGGTTTTTTATAAACATTTATTATATTACACTTGAAAAACATTGAGTTTCATATAATTTTAAAGAACTGATTCTCCTGGTTATAATGGTGTGTATATGTAGTCTTTATTTTCCATAAAAGTACACTTTTATTGGTTTATAGTGTAAGCTGATATTGGTAAAAAGTGAAGTAAAAAAGGAGCTACACAAACATTCTAAATTGCTAAATGACACCTTCTGCTAAATTTATTATAACTTCTGAATAGAAGATGATAGATTCAAAATTATTTTCTTGACAAATGGCTTACAAAATTGCAAACATTTCATATACTCTATATTTTTCTCTATATTGCACAGAAATGTGTTAAAAATGTAAGTATTTATGTATGAAATAAAAATTGAGAGGTTTTTTAGGTTGATTTTGGAGGATTTTTGTATAGATTTGGTTATATTACACTTAAATAACCATACTGAGTTTTATATCGTTTTAAAAAACTGATTCTTCTGGTTATAATGGTGTGTATATATCGTCTATGCTATGTACGGAATTTACACATTAAGGTTTTTTCTATGACTATGTTACATAGTGTCCGAAAATGGAATGTTCCACTCAGGCATGAAAGGGTTAACAGACCGTAGCAGACCTTAACAGACCTTACTAGACCTTAACAGGCCTTACTAGATTTTACCAGACCTTACAAGACTTTAACAGGCCTTACTAGACTTTAACAGATCTTAGCAGACCTTAACAGACCTTACTGGACCTTAACAAACCTTACTGGACCTTAAAAGACCTGACTGGACCTTAACAGACCTTACAAGACATTAACAGGCCTTACTAAATTTTAACAGACCTTACTACACCTTAACAGGCCTTACTAGGCTTTAACAGATCTTAGCAGACCTTAACAGACCTTAACAGACCTTACAAGACATTAATAGACCTAAGTAGACCTTAATAGACCATTTTGGACCTTACTAGACCTTAAAAGACCTTACTAGACCTTAAAAGACCTTAGTAGACCATACTGGACCTTAAAAGACCTTACTAAACTTTAACACACCTAAATAGACCTTAACAGACTTTAGTAGACCTTAGTGGATCATAACAGACCTTACTAGACCTTAACACATGTTACCAGACTTTACTAGACCTTAACGGACCTTACTAGACTTTAACAGGCCTTACTGGACCTTAGAAGACATTACTAGACCTTAACAGACTTTACTAGACCTTAACAGACCTTACTTGACCTTAAAAGGCCCTACTAGACCTTAACAGGCCTTACTAGATCTTAAAAAGCCTTACTAGATCTTAACAGGCATTACTAGACCTTAACAGGCTTTACTAGACCTTAACAGACCTTTCTAGAGGTTAACAGGCCTTACTAGACCTTAAAAGACCTTACTAGACCTTAAAAAACCTTATAACGCCTTACTAGACTTTAACAGGCCTTACTGGACCTTAACAGGCCTTACTAGACTTTAACAGACTTTATTAGACCTTAACAGAAATTTCCAGACCTTAACAGGCCTTGCTGGACCTTAAAAGACCTTTCTGTACCTTTAAAACATTATACGATCTTAACAGGCTTTACTGGACCTTAACAGGCCTTTCTGGACCTTAACAAACCTTACTAGACCTTAACAGAACTCAGCAAACCTTAACAGGCCTTACTACAACTTAACAGACATTAGTAGACTTTAACAGACTTTACTAGCCCTTAACAGACCTTACTAGATCTTAAAAGGCCTTACTAGACCTTAACAGACCTTACTAGAACTTATCGGACATTAGTAGACTTTAAAAGACCTTACTAGCAATTAACAGACCTTACTAGATCTTAACAGGCCTTACTAGACCTTAACAGACCTTACTAGCCCTTAACAGACCTTACTAGAGCCTAACTTACATTACTAGACTTTAACAGACCTTACTAGACCTTAACAGACCTTACTAGACCTTAACAGGCCTTACTGGACCTTAACAAACCTTACTAGACTTTAACATACTTTATTAGACCTTAAAAGACATTACTAGACCTTAACAGGCCTTACTGGACCTTAACCGGCCTTACTGGACCTTGACAGACCTTACTAGATCTTCAAAACATTACTAGATCTTAACAGGCTTTACTGGACCTTAACAGGCCTTACTGGACCTTAACAAATCTTACTAGACCTTAACAGAACCCAGCAAACCTTACCAGGCCTTAGTAGAATTTAACAAACATTAGTAGACTTTAACAGACCTTACTAGACCTTACTGGAACTTAACAGGCCTTACCAGAGCTTAACGGACATTACTAGACTTTAACAGACCTTACTAGACCTTAACAGACCTTACTAGACCTTAACAGGCCTTACTAGACATTAACAGACCTTACTAGAGCTTAACAGGCCTTACTACACCTTAAAAGACCTTACTAGACCTTAAAAGGCCTTAACAGGTCTTACTAGACCTTAACAAGCCTTAGCAGACGTTGACAGACTTTAGTAGACCTTAACAGACCCTACTGGATTAAATCAGAATTTACTGGACTTTAACAGACCTTACTGGACCTTAAAAGACCTTGCTGGATGTTCAAAGGCCATACTGGTCCTTAAAAGACCTTAATGGACATTACCAGACCTTACTGGACCATAACAGACCTTACTGGACCTTAACAAGCCTTACTAGACCTTAAATTGCCTTACCAAACCTAAACACGCCATTGTAGACCTTAACAGACCATACTAGACCTTCACAGACATTAGTAGACCTTCCTCGACCTTAACAGACCTTCCTGGACCTTACCAGATCTTACTAGACCTTAACTTGCATTACTAGACATTACCCGACCTTACTACACCTTTACAGACTTTATTAGACATTAACAGACCTTACTAGACCATAACCGACCTTTCTTGACCTTAATAGATTTCACTAGCCCCTAAAAGACCTTACTAGACCTTTCTAGGCCTTACTAGACCTTAACAGACTTTACTAGACCTTAACCGTCTTTACTACACCTTATCCAACCTTACTGGACTCTAACAGACCTTACTAGACCTTAACCGACTTTACTAGACCTTAACCGGCCTATCTTGACCTTAATAGACTTTAATAGCCCCTAACAGACCATACTAGACTTTTACAGACCTTACATGACCTTAAAAGACCTTACTAGACCTTAACCGACCTTACTACACCTTATCCGACCTTAGTAAATCTTAACAGACCTTAGTAGACATTAACAGATCTGACTAGACCTTAACCAACCTTACTAGACTTTTACCGACCTTACTACACCTTAACAGACCTTACTGGACCTGAACAGGCCTTACTAGACCTTAACAGACATTACTAGACGTTAACAAACCTTAGTAGACCTTAAAAGATCTTACTAAATGTTAACAGACCTTAAAAGACCTTAAAAGGCCTTACTAGACCTTAACAGACATTAAAAGACCTTAAAAGGCCATTGCAGACCTTAACAAGTTTTACTGGACTGTAACAGACCTTAGCAGACCTTAACAGGCTTTACTGGACCTTAACAAGCCTTGGCAGACCCTAAAAAACCTTACTAGAGCTTAACAGACCTTAATAGGTCTTAGCAGACCTTATCAGGCTTTACTGGACCTTAACAGACCTTAGCAGACCTTAAAAGGCATTACTAGACCTTAACAGACCTTAAAAGACCTTAACAGGCCTTAACACACCTTACTAGACCCTAAAAGGCTTTAATAGACCTTAACAGGCCTTACTAGACCTTAAAAAACATTACTGGACCTTAACAGACCTTACTGGACCTTAACAGACGTTACTAGACCTTAAAAGACCTTAGTGAACCTCAACAGATTTTACTAGACCTTAAAAGACGTAACTAGACCTTAACAGGCCTTACTGGACCGTAACATACTTTTCTAGACCTTAACAGGCCTTACTAGACCTTAACACGCCTTACTTGACCTTAACAGACCTTACTGGACCTTAAAAGACTTTAACAGACCTTAGTAGACCTTAACAGACCTTAAGAGACCTTAACAGACCTTACTGGACCTTAACAGACCTTAATGGACCTTAACAGACCTTACTGGACCTTAACAGGCCTTACTAGAGCTTAACAGACCTTAGCAGACCTTTACAGACTTTACTAGACCTTAACAAACCTTACTAGACCTTAACAGACCTAACTAAACCTTAACAGACCTTAATAAACCTTAAAAGACCTTAGCAGACCTTAACCGGCCTTACTAGACCTTAAAAGACCTTAGCAGACCTTACTAGACCTTGACAGGCCTTACTAGACCTTAAAAGACCTTACTAGACCTTAACTGGCCTTACTACACCTTAGCAGACCTTAAAAGACCTTAATAGACTTTAAAAGACCTTACTAGGTCCTAACAGGCATTACTGGACTTTAACAGGTCTTACTAAACCTCAACAAGCCTTTCTGGACTTTAACAGGTCTTACTGGAC
This sequence comes from Trichomycterus rosablanca, assembly GCF_030014385.1. NCBI lineage: Eukaryota > Metazoa > Chordata > Actinopteri > Siluriformes > Trichomycteridae > Trichomycterus > Trichomycterus rosablanca. The sequence goes on from NC_085990.1 coordinate 19,298,409, forward strand.
CTAAACAGGCCTCACTGGCCCTTAACAAACCTTACATGAACTTAACAGACCTTACTAGACCTTAAAAGGCCTTACTAATCCTTAAAATGATTTACTAGACCTTAACAGACCTTACTAGACCTTAACAGACCTTACTGAGCCTTAACAAACCTCACTAGACCTTTAAAGGCCTTACTAGACCTTAACAGAACTTTTCAAGATTTTACCAGACCTTACTAAACCTTAACAGGACTTAAAAGACCTTAAAGGGCCTTTCTAGAGCTTAACAGACCTTAGCAGACTTTAAAGGGCCTTTCTAGACCTTAACAGACCTTACTAAACCTTAAAAGACCTTACTACAGCTTAACAGACCTTACTAGACCTTAACAGGCCTTAGCAGAACTTAAAAGACCTTACTAGACCTTAAAAGACTTTACTAGACCTTAACAGGTCTTAAAAGACCTTAACAGGCTTCACAAGACCTTAGCAGACCTTAACAGATTTTACTAGACCTTAACAGACCTTACTGGACCTTAACAGACCTTAGCAGACCATAGCAGTCTTTACTGGACCTTAGCAGGCTTTACTAGACTTTGACAGACCTAACTGGACCTTAACAGGCCTTACTGGACCTTAACGGACATTACTAGACCTTGACAGACCTTACTGGACCTTGAAAGGCCTTACTGGACCTTAACAGACCTTACTGGACCTTAACAGGCCTTACTTGAGCTTTACAGACCTTAGCAGACCTTTACAGATTTTACTAGACCTTAACAGACCTTACTAGACCATAACAGACCTTACTAAACCTTAACAGACCTTAATAAACCTTAAAATACCTTAGCAGACCTTAACAGGCCTTACTAGTGTAAGGTTCTGTGGCGTCAGTGGTACTTACCACTCTTCCCTGATGTCACAGAGCCTTACAGAGCTCAGTAGAGGAAGGCCTTAAATAATAGGCCTTCCAATTAGGGCGAATCGCCTGCAGCTGTGGGCTGGCTTACTTAAGCCAGCTCTGCACAGCAGCGGGTGTCGCACCTTTTGTCTGCTTTTGTTTCTTTTGTTTGTTTTTTTTCAGTTCTCTGGTGGCAGCGCATCCACGCTTTTATAGGTCAGTCGGTATCCCCTGGTGGCATGTGCCATTCGGGTGTGTAGACTGCAAGGTCGAGGTAACATCTTTATTTTGCCTATTTGCTTTAGCGTGGTGCGACGCCGTGCAGCCCTCGCGCTGCCTTTTCTTTATTCGGTTAGCTTTAGCGGTGCTGCTAAACAGCAAGCAATATCGCTTGCAGCCGTATCCGCCTTATCCTCTTATCTTAAGTGGTCATTTGGTTTCGAAACCGCTGGGTGGTGAGGCCGCTAAGTGTTCGGCTCTCGCGTCAACATCCCCGGTTCGAATCCGCACTTCTGAGGCTGTCTAACTGATTCGTTCTATTCTTATCTTTTCAGATCGGCGAACTTCCTTAGCTGCAACCTGCAGCGAAGTCACGCCAATCGCGATCTTCCCGTAGCCCACCGCTGTGCTGGGGGCTATTGATGTCCGGGAGTCCTTAACTCCCGTGTCATATTGCTGTAGTGCCTTAGCGCTTTCAGCTTGGTGGGTTAGTAACTGCCTGATGGTGATGCCGTCAAGCGCTCGGCTATAACACCACTACCCGGTTTACACCCACCGCTTTATTCTCAGCGATAGTGGGATCAGTAACTGCCTGATGGTGATGCCGTCAAGCGCTCGGCTATAACGCCATTACCCGGTTCATACCCACCGCTTTATTTTCAGCGACAGTGGGATCAGTAACTGCCTGATGGTGATGCCGTCAAGCGCTCGGCTATAACGCCATTACCCGGTTCACACCCACCGTTTTATGTTTCAGCGCCTGTAGGTTCAGTATCTGCCTGATGGTGATGCCGTCAAGCGCTCGGCTATAACGCCATTACCCGGTTCATACCTAGCGCTTTATCTTCAGCGTCTACACACACCCCCTCACCCGCGCTACGTTAGCGCGGTGGCAACACAACCGCCGTGCACCGGCGCGACCCGGGTTCGCGCCTTGCATTAATCTTTGTTTTCCTTTTTCAGTTTTCGTTGCCTGCATCGCCCAGCGGCCTCCAGCGGGGTTCCTTATTGGTTTTGGTTTTGTTTTGTGTTTTGTGTTTAATTTTTCATTTAAAAGATAAAATTATTGTTTAAGTTAATCTCCGCACTTGAGTCCTTTCTCTCCCACGTGACAACTAGACCTTAAAAGACCTTAGCAGACCTTACTAGACCATAACAGGCCTTACTAGACCTTAAAAGACCTTAGCAGACCTTAAAAGACCTTAGCAGACCTTACTAGACCTTAACTGGACTTACTACACCCTAGCAGACCTTATTAGACATTAATAGACTTTAAAAGACATTACTAAATCTTAACAGGCATTACTAGACTTTAACAGACCTTACTAAACCCTAACAGGCATTACTGGACCTTAACAGATCTTGCTAGACCTTAAAAGACCATTCTAGACTTTAACAGACCTTTCTAAATCTTAAAAGACCTTACTGGACGTTAACAGGCTTTACTGCACCTGAACAGGCCTTAGCAGACCTTAACAGACCTTACTGGAACATAACAGACCTTACTAGACATTAAAAGACCTTAGTAGACCTTAACATACCTTACCGGACCTTAAAAGGCCTTACTAGAGCTTAACAGACCTTAGCAGACCTTTACAGACTTTAGTAGACCTTAGCAGACCTTACTAGACCTTAAAAGACCTTACTAAACCTTAACAAACCTTAACAGACCTTAATAAACCTTAAAAGACCTAAGCAGATTTTAACAGGCCTTACTAGACCTTAAAAGACTTTAGCAGATCTTACTAGACCTTACCAGGCCTTACTAGACCTTAACAGACATTACTAGACCTTAACAGGCCTTACTACCCTTAGCAGACCTTAAAAAACCTTATTAGGCTTTAAAAGATCGTACTAAAACTTAACAGGAATTACTAGACTTTAACAGACCTTTCTAAACCTTAACAGGCATTACTGGACTTTAACAGGTCTTACTAAATCTTAACAAGCCTTTCTGGACTTTAACAGGTCTTACTGGACCTTAACAGGCCTAACTGGCCCTTAAAAAACCTAACATGAACTTAACAGACCTTACTAGACCTTAACAGGTCTTACTAAACCTTAAAAGGTCTTACTAGACCTTAACAGACCTTATTAGACCTTAACAGACCTTACTGGGCCTTAACAAACCTCACTAGACCTTTAAAGGCCTTACTAGACCTTAACAGAACTTTTCTAAATTTTACCAGAGCTTACTAAACCTTAACAGGCCTTAAAATACCTTAAAGGGCCTTTCTAGAGCTTAACAGACCTTATCAGACTTTAAAGGGCCTTTCTAGACCTTAACAGACCTTACTAAACCTTAACAGGCCTTAGCAGAACTTAAAAGACCTTACTAGACCTTAAAAGACCTTACTAGACCTTAACAGGTCTTAAAAGACCTTAACAGGCTTCACAAGACCTTAGCAGACCTTAACAGACCTTACTAGACCTTAACAGACCTTACTGGACCTTAACAGACCTTAGCAGACCATAGCAGTCTTTACTGGACCTTAGCAGGATTTACTAGACTTTGACAGACCTTACTGGACCTTAACAGGCCTTACTGGACCTTAACGGACATTACTAGACCTTGACAGACCTTACTGGACCTTAAAAGGCCTTACTGTACCTTTAAAGACCTTACTAAACCTTGAAAGACCTTAAAAGACCTTAGCAGACCTTACTAGACCTTAACTGGACTTACTACACCCTAGCAGACCTTATTAGACATTAATATACTTTAAAAGACCTTACTTAATCTTAACAGGCATTACTAGACTTTAACAGACCTTACTAAACCCTAAAAGGCATTACTGGACCTTAACAGATCTTGCTAGACCTTAAAAGACCATTCTAGACTTTTACAGACCTTTCTAAACCTTAAAAGACCTTACTGGACGTTAACAGGCTTTACTGCACCTTAACAGGCCTTACTGAAACTAACAAGCCTTACTGGACATTAACAGGCCTTACTTGACCTTAACAGACATGACTAGACTTTAACAGACCTTACTAAACCTCAACAGGCATTACAAGACTTAAGAAGACCTTACTAGACCTTAAAAGGCATCAGTGGACCTTAACAGACTTTAAAAGACCTTAACAGGCCTTAGTAGACCTTAACAGGCTTTAATGGACCTTAATCGGCCTTACTAGACCTTTAAAGACCTTACTGGACCTTAACAGACCTTACTGGACCTTAACAGACCCTACTACATATTAAAAGACCCTAGCAGACCTTAACATACCTTACCAAACCTTAACAGGCCTTACTAGAGCTTAACAGACCTTAGCAGACCTTTACAGACTTTACTAGACCCTAGCAGACCTTATTAGACCTTAAAAGACCTTACTAAACCTTAACAGACCTTAATAAACTTTTAAAAACCTTAGCAGACCTTACTAGACCTTAACAGTCTTTACTAGACCTTAACAGTCTTTACTAGACCTTAACAGGCCTTAAAAGACCTTACTAGGCTTTAAAAGACCGTACTAAATCTTAACAGGCATTACTAGACTTTTAAAGACCTCACTAAACCTTAAGAGGCATTACTGGACTTTAACAGGTCTTACTGGACCTTAACAGGCCTCACTGGCCCTTAACAAACCTTACAAGAACTTAAAAGACCCTACTAGATCTTAACAGGCCTTACTAAACCTTAACAAACATTACCAGACCTTTACAGGTCTTACCAAAACGTTAACAGGCCTTACTAGACCTTAACAGACCTTACTAGACCTTAACAGACTTTACTGGGCTTTAACAAACTTTACTAGACCTTAACAGACCTTACTAAACCTTAACAGAACTTAGCAGACCTTAACAGGCCTTACTAGACATTAACAGAACTTTTCTAGACCTTACCAGACCTTACTAGACCTTAGCAGACCTTACAGGGCCTTTCTAGAGCTTAACAGACCTTAACAGACCTTAAAGGGCCTTTCTAGACCTTAACAGACCTTAATAGACCTTAACAGACCTTACTAGACCTTAACAGGCCTCAGCAGAACTTAACAAACCTTACTAGACCTTAAAAGACCCTACTAGACCTTAACAAGACTTAAAAGACCTTAACAGGCTTTACAAGACTTTAGCAGACCTTACTGGATCTTAATAGACCTTAGCAGACCTTAGCAGTCTTTACTGGACCTAAGCAGGTTTTACTAGACCTTGACAGGCCTTACTGGACCTTAACAGGCCTTACTGGACCTTAACGGACATTACTAGACCTTGACAGACCTTACTGGACCTTAACAGGCCTTACTGTACCTTTAAAGACCTTACTGGACCTTGAAAGACCTTAACAGAACTTACTAGATCTTAGCAGACCTTAGCAGATTTTAACAGACCTTAAAATACCTTAACAGACCTTACTAGACCTTACTAGACCTTACTAGATCTTAACAGACCATAGGAGACTTTAACAGACCTTACTAGATTTTAAAAGACATTAGCAGAGCTTAACAGAACCTACTACTGGACCTTAACAGGCCTTACTAAAGCTAAACAGACCTTACTAGACCTTAACAGGCCTCAGCAAAACTTAACAGACCTTACTAGACCTTAAAAGACCTTACTAGACCTTAACAGGCCTTAAAAGACCTTGAAAGACTTTACAAGACCTAAGCAGACCTTAACAGGCCATACTAGAGCTTAACAAACCTTACTAGATCTTAAAAGACCTTACTGGACTTTAACAGGCCTTAGTACACCTTAACAGGCCTTACTGGACCTTTACAGGCCTTACTGGACCTTAACAATCCTTACTGGAACTTAACAGCCCTTTCTGGACCTTAACAGACCTTAGCAATAATTAACTGGCTTTACTGGACCTTAACAGGCCTTACTAGACCTTAAAAGACCTTAATAGACCTTAACAGGCCTTAAAAGACCTTAACAGGCTTTACAAGACTTTAGCAGACCTTACTAGACCTTAACAGGCCTCAGCAGAACTTAACAAACCTTACTAGACCTTAAAAGACCTTACTACACCTTAACAAGACTTAAAAGACCTTAACAGGCTTTACAAGACTTTAGCAGACCTTACTGGACCTTAATAGACCTTAGCAGACCTTAGCAGTCTTTACTGGACCTAAGCAGGTTTTACTAGACCTTGACAGGCCTTACTGGACCTTAACAGGCCTTACTGGACCTTAACGGACATTACTAGACCTTGACAGACCCTACTGGACCTTAACAGGCCTTACTGTACCTTTAAAGACCTTACTGGACCTTGAAAGACCTTAACAGAACTTACTAGATCTTAGCAGACCTTAACAGATTTTAACAGACCTTAAAATACCTTAACAGACCTTACTGAACCTTACTAGATCTTAACAGACCTTAGCAGACTTTAACAGACCTTACTAAATTTTAAAAGACATTAGCAGAGCTTAACAGAACCTACTACTGGACCTTAACAGGCCTTACTAAAGCTAAACAGACCTTACTAGACCTTAACAGGCCTCAGCAGAACTTAACAGACCTTAAAAGACCTTAAAAGACCTTAGTAGACCTTAACAGGCCTTAAAAGACCTTGAAAGACTTTACAAGACCTTAGCAGACCTTAACAGGCTATACTAGAGCTTTACAAACCTTACTAGATCTTAAAAGACCTTACTGGACTTTAACAGGCCTATGTACACCTTAACAGGCCCTACTGGACCTTTACAGGCCTTACTGGACCTTAACAATCCTTACTGGAACTTAACAGACCTTAGCAATAATTAACTGGCTTTACTGGACCTTAACAGGCCTAACTAGACCTTAAAAGACCTTACTAGACCTTAACAGGCCTTGAAGACCTTAACAGGCCTTGAAGACCTTAACAGGCTTTACAAGACCTTAACAGGCCTTACTAGACCTTATCAGACCTTACTGGACCTTAATAGACCTTGGCAGACCTTAGCAGTCTTTACTGGACCTTGGCAGGTTTTACTAGACCTTGACAGACCTTACTGAACCTTAACAGGCCTTACTGGACCTTAACAGGCCTTACTGGACCTTAACGGACATTACTAGACCTTGACAGACCTTACTGGACCTTAACAGGCCTTACTGTACCTTTAAAGACCTTACTGGACCTTGAAAGACCTTAAGAGATCTTAAAAGACCATAACAGACCTTACTAGACCTTACTAGACCTTACTAGATCTTAACAGATTTTAGCAGACCTTAACAGACCTTACTAGACTTTAAAAGACATTAGCAGACCTTAACAGAACTTACTACTGGACCTTAACAGGTCTTACTAAAGCAAAACAAACCTTACTAGACCTTAACAGGCCTCAGCAGAACTTAACAGACCTTAAAGGACCTTACTAGACCTTACCAGGCCTTAAAATACCTTGAAAGGCTTTACAAGACCTTAGCAGACTTTAACAGGCCATACTAGAGCTTAACAGACCTTACTAGATCTTAAAAGACCTTACTGGACTTTAACAGGCCTTACTAAACCTTAACAGGACTTACTGGTTCTTAAAGGCTTTACTGGACCTTAGCAGTCCTTACTGGAACTTAACAGACCTTTCTGGACCTTAACAGACCTTAGCAATAATTAACTGCCTTTACTGGACCCTAACAGGACTTACTAGAGCTTAAAAGACCTTACTACACCTTAACAGACCTTACTAGACCTTAACAGACCTTAAAAGGTCTTACTAGACTTTACCAGACCTTACTAGACCTTCACAGACCTTCACAGACCATAGTAGACCTTAATGGACCTTAAAAGACCTTAACAGACCTTACTGGACCTTAACAGAACTTACCGGAACATATTTGACCTTAACAGGCCTTACTGGACCTTCACAGACCTTACGAGACCTTAACAGAACTTAATGGACATTAACAGACCTTTCTGTTACTACAGTTTTAACAGATCTTACTGGACTTTAACAGACCTTATTAGACCTTAACAGGCCTTACTGGACCTTAAAAGGCCCTACTGGACCTTAACAAACCTTACTAGACCTTTACAGACCTCAGCAGACCTTAACAGGCCTTACTAGACCTTGACGGACATTACTACACTTTAACAGACCTTACTAGACCTTTACAGACCTTACTAGACCTTAACAGACCTTAACAGACCTTAACAGGCCTTACTAGACCTCAGCAGGCCTTACTAGACCTTGAAAGACCTTACTAGACCTTACAAGGCCTTAACATGCCTTACTAGACCTTAACAGGCCTTAGCACACGTTAACAGACCTTAGTAGACCTTGACAGACCTTACTGGACATTAATAGACTTTACTGGACCTAAACAGGCCTTACTAGACCTTAACAGACCTTACTAGACCTTAACAGAAATTACTAGACCTTAACAAGCCTTACTCGACCTTAACAAACATTACTAGAACCTAACAGACGTTAGTAGACCTCACTGGACCTTAACAGACTTTACTAGACCTTAAAAGACCTTAATAGACCTTAACAGACTTTAGTAACATTATCAGATCTTACTAGACCCTAACCGTCCTTACTAGTCCTTAACCGACCTTTCTTGACCTTAAAAGACCTTACCAGCCCCTAACAGACCTTACTAGACTTTAACAGACCTTACTAGACCCTAATAAGCATTACTAGACCTTAACAGACCTTACTAGAAATTTAGCAACCTTACTACACTTTAACAGACCTTATTGGACCTGAACAGGCCTGACTAAACTTTAACAAACCTTACTAGACCTTAACAGACCTTAGTAGACCTTAAAAGGACTTACTAGACCTTAAAAGACCTTAAGATACCATAATATGCCTTAGCAGACTTTAAAAGGCTTTTCTGGGCAGTAACAGGCCTTAGCAGACCTTCAAAGGCCTTACTAGACCTTTACAAACCTTAAAAGACGTTAACAAGCCTTAGCAGACCTTAACAGGCTTTTCTGGACCTTAACAGGCCTTACAAGACCTTAACAAACCTTAATCGACCTTAACAGACTTTACTAGACCTTAACAGGCCTTACTGGACCATAACAGACTTTTCTAGATTTTAACAGGCCTTACTGGACTTTTTAGTTGACCTTAAAAGACCTTACTGGATCTTTAAAGACCTTAAAAGACCTTAGTAGACCTTTACAGACCTTAAGAGACTTTAACAGACCTTACTGGACCTTAACAGACCTTACTGGATCTTAACAGTTCTTACTGGAACTTAACAGAAATTACTAGACCTTAACAGGCCTTACTGGACCTTACCAGGTCTTAATAGACTTTAACAGACCGTTCTAGAACTTAATAGACATTACTAGACCTTAACAGGCCTTACTGGACCTTAACTAGCTTTACTGGACCTTTACAGGCCTTTCTAGAGCTTAACAGACCTTAATAGATCTTAACAGACCTTACTAGACCTAAACAGATCTTACTAAACCTTAAAAGACCTTAGCAGACCTTTAAAGGCCTGACTAGACTTTAACAAGCCTTACTAGACCTTTACAGACCTTAGCAGACCTTAACAAGCATTACCAGACCTTAACAGACCTTACAAGAACTTCACAGACCTTCACAGACCTTCACAGACCTTAGTAGACCTTACTGGACCTTAAAAGACCTTAACAGACCCATTAACAGGTCTTAATGGACTTTATCAGACCTTACCGGACCTTATTTGACCTTAACAGACCTTACGATACCTTAAAAGACCTTATTAGACCGTAACAGGCCTTACTGGACCTTAACAGGCCTTATAGGAACTCCACAAACCTTACTAGACCTTAATGGACATTAACAGTCCTTCATGGACCTTAACAAACCTTACTACAACTTAACAGACCTTACTGGATCTTAACAGACCTTATTAGACCTTAACAGACCTTACTAGACCTTAACAGACCTTACAAGACTTTACCAGACATTACTAAACCTTAACAGGCATTACTAGAGCTTGACAGGCCTCACTGGACCTTAACAGGCGTTACTGGACCTTAAAAGACCTTACTAGACATTAACAGAACTTACGAAACCTTAACAGGCATTACTAGAGCCTAACAGGCCTCACTGGACCTTAACAGGCGTTACTGGACCTTAAAAGACCTTACTAGACATTAACAGAACTTACGAAACCTTAACAGGCATTACTAGAGCTTGACAGGCCTCACTGGACCTTAACAGGCGTTACTGGACCTTAAAAGACCTTACTAGACATTAACAGAACTTACGAAACCTTAACAGGCATTACTAAATTTTAACAGACCTTACTTGACCTTAACAGACCTTACTGGACCTTTACAGGCCTTACTGGACCTTAACAGGCTTTACTAGAACTTAACAGGCCTTACTGGACCTTAACAGAAATTAGCAAACTTTAAAAGGCTTTACTGGACCTTAACAGGCCTTACTAGACCTTAACAGACCTTACAAGACTTTAACAGACATTACTAAACCCTAACAGGCATTACTAGAGCTTGACAGGCCTCACTGGACCTTAACAGGCCTTACTGGACTTTAAAAGACCTTACTAGAGTTTAACAGAACTTACGAAACCTTAACAGGCATTACTAAATTTTAACAGACCTTACAAGACCTTAACATACCTTACTGGACCTTAACAGGCTTTATTGGACTTTAACAAACTTTAATAGACTTTAACAGACCTTACTAGACCTTAACAGTCCTTACTAGACCTTAACAGAACTTACGAGACCTTAAAAAACCTTAACAGACTTTACTAGAGCCTAACAGGCCTTACTAAACTTTAACAGACCTTACTAGATCTTAACAGACCTTAGCAGACCTTAACAGGCCATTATAGACCATAACAGGCCTTAGCAGACCTTAACAAACCTTACTAGACCTTAACAGACCTTACTAGAACGTAACAGACCTTAGCAGACCTTAACAGGCCTTAGTAAACCTAAACAGACCGTACTGGACCTTAACAGACCTTCCTGGGCCTTAACAGACCTTACTAGATCTTACCAGACCTTACTGGACCTTAACAGACCTTACAAGACTTTAACAAACCTTACTAAACCTTAACAGGCATTACTAGACCTTAACAAGCCTTATTGGACCTTAACAGGCCTTACTGGACCTTCACAAACCTTACTAGACCTTAACAGACCTCAGCAGACCTTAACAAGCCTTATTAGACTTTAATAGACATTACTAGACTTTAACAGACCTTACTAGACCTTTACAGACCTTACTAGACCTTAACAGGCCTTACTAGACCTTAACAGACCTTACCAGATTTTAACAGGTTTTACTAGACCTTAACAGGCCTTAGCAGACCTTAACAGGCTTTACTAAACCTTATCAGAAGTTACTAGACCTTAACAGACCTTAATGGACCTTAACAGACCTTAGTAGACCTTAACAGACTTTAGCAGACCTTAACAGACCTTACTAGACCTTTACATGCCTTACAAGACCTTACCAGACCTTATTAGACCTTAACAGACTTTAACAGAACTTACCGGATATTAACAGGCCTTAACGGACCTTACTGGACCTTAACAGACCCTAATAGACCTTAACAGAAATTACTAGATTTTAACAGACCTTACTAGACCTTAACAGACCTTACTGGACCTTAACAGACCTTAATAGACCTTAAAAGGCCCTACTAGACTTTAACAGGCCTTACTAGACCTTAACAGACCTTAGCAGACCTTAAGAGGCATTACTGGACCTTAACAGATCTTACAAGACCCTCACAGACCTTCACAGACCTTAGTAAACCCTATTTGACAGACCTTATTTGACCTTAACAAACCCTACAAGACCTTTAAAGACCTTACTAGACCTTAACAGGCCTTACTGGACCTTAACAGACCTTGATGGACCTCCAGAGATCTTACTAGACCTTAACAGACCTTAATGGACATTAAAAGACCTTCATGGACCTTAAAAGATCTTACTACACCTTAACAGACCTTACTGGAGCTTAACAGACCTCATTAGACTTTAACAGACCTTACTAGACCTTAACAGACCTTACAAGACTTTAGCAGACATTACTAAACCTTAAAAGGCATTACTAGAGCTTATCAGGCCTTACTGGACCTTAACAGACCTTACTGGACCTTAAAAGGCCTTACTAGACCTTAACAGACCTTAGCAGACCTTACCAGACCTTAACAAGCCTAACTAGACCTTAGCAGACCTTAAAAGACCTTACTAGACTTTAAAATACCTTACTAAACCTTAACAGGCCTTACTCGACCTTACCAGACCTTACTAGACATTAACAGACCTAACTGGACATTAAAATACCTTACTAGACCTTAACAAGCCTAACTAAACCTTAACAGACCTTAAAAGACTTTAAAAGACCTTACTAGACCTTAACAGACCTTAACAGACCTTAACAGACCTTAACAGACCTTAACAGACCTTACTGGACCTTCACAGGCCTTACTGTACCTTAACAGACCTTAATGGACCTTAAAGGACCTCAACAAAGCTTAGTAGATCTTGACAGAGCTTACTAGACCTTAACAGACCAAACTGTACCTTAACAGACCTTACTGGACCTTAACAGACCTTAATAGACCTTAAAAGGCCCTACTAGACTTTAACAGGCCTTACTAGACCTTTACAGACCTTAGCAGACCTTAAGAGGCATTACTGGACCTTAACAGATCTTACAAGACCCTCACAGACCTTCACAGACCTTAGTAAACCCTATTTGACAGACCTTATTTGACCTTAACAAACCCTACAAGACCTTTAAAGACCTTACTAGACCTTAACAGGCCTTACTGGACCTCCAGAGATCTTACTAGACCTTAACAGACCTTAATGGACATTAAAAGACCTTCATGGACCTTAAAAGACCTTACTACACCTTAACAGACCTTACTGGAGCTTAACAGACCTCATTAAACTTTAACAGACCTTACTAGACCTTAACAGACCTTACAAGACTTTAGCAGACATTAATTAACCTTAAAAGGCATTACTAGAGCTTATCAGGCCTTACTGGACCTTAACAGACCTTACTAGACCTTACTAGACCTTAAAAGGCCTTACTAGACCTTAACAGACCTTAGCAGACCTTTACAGACCTTTCTAGACCTTAACAAACCTTATTAGACTTTAACAGACCTTAATAAACCTTAGCAGACCTTAATAAACATTAAAAGACCTTAGCATACCTTAACAGGCCTTAGTAGACCTTAACAGACCTTAGCAGACCTTACCAGACCTTAACAAGCCTTACTAGACCTTAGCAGACCTTAAAAGACCTTACTAGACTTTAAAATACCTTACTAAACCTTAACAGGCCTTACTCGACCTTACCAGACCTTACTGGACATTAACAGACCTAACTGGACATTAAAAGACCTTACTAGACCTTAACAAGCCTAACTAAACCTTAACAGACCTTAAAAGACTTTAAAAGACCTTACTAGACCTTAACAGACCTTAACAGACCTTACTGGACCTTCACAGGCCTTACTGGACCTTAACAGACCTTACTGGACCTTAAAGGACCTCAACAAAGCTTAGTAGATCTTAACAGAGCTTACTAGACCTTAACAGACCAAACTGTACCTTAACAGACTTTACTGGACCTTAACAGACCTTACTAGACCTAAAAAGGCCTTGCTAGACCTTAAATAACCATACTAGACTTTCACAGACCTTTTCTAGACCTAAACAGACCTAACTGGAAATAAACAGACCTTCCTTGAGCTTAAAATACCTTTTTACACCTTAACAGGCCTTACTGGACCTTAACAGACCTTGCTAAACCTCCACAGATCTTACTAGACCCTAACAGACCTTAATGGACATTAAAAGACCTTCATGGACCTTAACAAACCTTAATACACCTTAACAGCCCTTACTGGAGCTTAACAGACCTCATTAGACTTTAACAGACCTTACTAGACCTTAACAGACCTTACAAGACTTTTGCAGACATTACTAAACCTTAAAAGGCATTACTAGAGCTTATCAGGCCTTACTGGACCTTAACAGACCTTACTGGACCTTAAAAGGCCTTACTAGACCTTAACAGACCTTAGAAGACCTTTACAGACCTTTCTAGACCTTAACAAACCTTATTAGACTTTAACAGACCTTACTAAACCTTAGAAGACCTTAATAAACATTAAAAGACCTTAGCATTATTTAACAGGCCTTACTAGACCTTAACAGACCTTAGCAGATCTTACCAGACCTTAACAGGCCTTACTAGACCTTAGCAGACCTTAAAAGACCTTACTAGACTTTAAAATACCTTATTAAAACTTAACAGGCCTTACTCGACCTTACCAGACCTTACTGGACATTAACAGACCTTACTGGATATTAAAAGACCTTACTAGACCTTAACAAGCCTTACTAGACCTTAACAGACCTTAACAGACCTAATAGACTTTAAAAGACCTTACTAGACCTTAACAGACCTTAACAGACCTTACTGGACCTTCACAGGCCTTACTGTACCTTAACAGAACTTTTCTGGACCTTAAAGGACCTCAACAAAGCTTAGTAGATCTTAACAGAGCTTACTAGACCTTAACAGACCAAACTGTACCTTAACAGACTTTACTGTACCTTAACAGAACTTACTAGACCTAAAAAGGCCTTGCTAGACCTTAAATAACCATAATAGACTTTCACAGACCTTTTCTAAACCTAAACAGACCTAACTGGAAATTAACAGACCTTCCTTGACCTTAACAGACCTTTTTACACCTCAACAGACCTTACTGGACCTTAACAGATCTCACTAGAATTAAACAGGCCTTACTAAACCTTAACAAGCCTTACTAGACTTTAACAGGCCTTGCCCTACCTTAACAGACTTTATTGGGCATTAAAATACATTACTGGATATTAACAGACCTTACTGGACCTTAACAGACGTTACTGGACATTAACAGACCTTACCCAACCTTACTAGACCTTACTAGACCTTAACAGACATTACTAGACCTTAACAGATATTACTAGACCATAACATGCCCTAATGGACCTTAACAGGCCTTACTGGACCCTAACAAACCTTACTAGATCTTAAAAAAACTTAATATACCTTAAAAGACATTACCAGACCTTAAGAGACCTTACTAGACTTTAACATACTTTACTAGACCTTAACAGACCTTACTAGACCTTACTAAACATTACTACACCTTAATAGACCTTACTAGACCTTACTAAACATTACTACACCTTAATAGACCTTACTGAACCTTAACAGACCTTTCTAGACCTTAATAGACATTATTAGACCTTTAACCCTTTCATGCCTGAGTGGAACATTCTATTTTCGGACACTATGTAACATAGTCATAGAAAAAACCTTATTGTGTAAATACCGTACATAGCATAGACTATATATACACACACCATTATAACCAGAAGAATCAGTTCTTTAAAATGATATAAAACTCAGGTTATTTAAGTGTAATATAACCAAATCTATACAAAAATCCTCCAAAATCAACCTAAAAAACCTCTCAATTTTTATTTCATACATAAATACTTACATTTTAAAAACATTTCTGTGCAATATAGAGAAAAATATAGAGTATATGAAATGTTTGCAATTTTGTGAGCCATTTGTCAAGAAAATAATTTTGAATCTATCATCTTCTATTCAAAAGTTATGATTAATTTAGCAGAAGGTGTAATTTAGCAATTTAGAATGTTCGTGTAGCTCCTTTTTTTACCTCACTTTTTACCAATGTCAGCATACACTATAAACCAATGAAAGTGTACTTTTATGAAAAAAAACGTACATATACACACACCATTATAACCAGGAGAATCAGTTCTTTAAAATTATATGAAACACAATGTTTTTCAAGTGTAATATAATAAATGTTTACAAAAAACCTTCAAAATCAACATAAAAAAATCTCTTGTTCTTTATTTAATTCATAAATACTTACATTTTTAACACATTTCGTTGCAATATAGAGAAATATATAGAATATATGAAATGTTTGCAATTTTGTGAGCCATTTGTCAAGAAAATAATTTTGAATCTATCATCTTCTATTCAAAAGTTATAATCAATTTAGCAGAAGGTGAAATTTAGCAATTTAGAATGTTTGTGTAGCTCCTTTTTCACCTCACTTTTTACCAATGTCAGCATACACTATAAACCAATGAAAGTGTACTTTTATGGAAAATAAAGACTACATATACACACCATTATAACCAGGAGAATCAGTTCTTTAAAATTATATGAAACTCAATGTTTTTCAAGTGTAATATAATAAATGTTTATAAAAAACCTTCAAAATCAACCTAAAAAACCTCTCAATTTTTATTTCATACATAAATACTTACATTTTAAAAACATTTCTGTGCAATATAGAGAAAAATATAGAGTATATGAAATGTTTGCAATTTTGTGAGCCATTTGTCAAGAAAATAATTTTGAATCTATCATCTTCTATTCAAAAGTTATGATTAATTTAGCAGAAGGTGTAATTTAGCAATTTAGAATGTTCGTGTAGCTCCTTTTTTTACCTCACTTTTTACCAATGTCAGCATACACTATAAACCAATGAAAGTGTACTTTTATGAAAAAAAACGTACATATACACACACCATTATAACCAGGAGAATCAGTTCTTTAAAATTATATGAAACACAATGTTTTTCAAGTGTAATATAATAAATGTTTACAAAAAACCTTCAAAATCAACATAAAAAAATCTCTTGTTCTTTATTTAATTCATAAATACTTACATTTTTAACACATTTCGGTGCAATATAGAGAAATATATAGAATATATGAAATGTTTGCAATTTTGTGAGCCATTTGTCAAGAAAATAATTTTGAATCTATCATCTTCTATTCAAAAGTTATAATCAATTTAGCAGAAGGTGAAATTTAGCAATTTAGAATGTTCGTGTAGCTCCTTTTTCACCTCACTTTTTACCAATGTCAGCATACACTATAAACCAATGAAAGTGTACTTTTATGGAAAATAAAGACTACATATACACACCATTATAACCAGGAGAATCAGTTCTTTAAAATTATATGAAACTCAATGTTTTTCAAGTGTAATATAATAAATGTTTATAAAAAACCTTCAAAATCAACCTAAAAAATCTCTCGTTTTTTACTTAATTCATAAATACTTACATTTTTAACACATTTCTGTGCAATATAGAGAACAATATAGAATATATAAAATTTTTGCAATTTTGTGAGCCATTTGTCAAGAAATAATTTTGAATCTATCATCTTCTATTCAAAAGTTATAATCAATTTAGCAGGTGTCATTTAGCAATTTAGAATGTTCGTGTAGCTCCTTTTTTACTTCACTTCATGTCAGCATACACTATAAACCAATGAAAGTGTACTTTTTTCTTAATTATTACTAAATTGTCAACATCCAAAGTTTTGAAATAAGACAGCAGATAAAATGTATTTGACAAAATAAGCACTCTAACAACAGTGTATAGTTTGAAATTAGAATTATATACACTTCTCATTCTATAAAGAATTTCAAAACAACAATACAATATAGTTCAGCACGATTGAAGAACATCACTCCATAAAACAAACTCTCAAATAATCCAGTTCAACAATACAAGAAAAAGCAATTATTTGTTCAGGATAATCATTGAACAATTCAGTAAACAGTTTTGAGGCAACAGGATATCAAATCTCATCCGAGCCATTTTGCCAAAAATTCACTACAAAATATTTAACAGACAATGCACAATGGATAATTACCTCAAGTTACCTCCTTCCAATGAACAATGCACACTGAACTTTGACCTGTAAAGAGATATAGAAACAAAGAACATATACACAAAAACAGGGGTTGAGGAAGGATGAGAGGGGCTGACAGTAGAAGACAGAAGTCCTATGTAGGTCTAACTGCGAAACTCATCTCCTTCGCTAGAATGCCAAGACTGAAAACAGTTTTGATTGCCAACTAAACAAAATCTTCTACCTTGGCACTCAGGAGCCATGCATGCAATCTTTGTTTTATTTTCTTTTTTGATTTTTTTGTAGCAAAGCCAGCAATTTCTTGATACTTGCTCCATCTGAGGAATATGGGTGACGTAAAATGATGAGGAAGTGGTTGGAGCTACTAAAGGCTGAGATGGCAAAATTGAATCGACGGCAATGTCTGCAAGCTGGCGCAACAGATTTTCCCTAAAGTTTATCTGACTGTAGCCTGCTGAACTAAACCCATAATGTGATGCTGGATTGGAATGATGCCAGTCCTAAAACAAAATGAAACTATTAACGACGGCTATGTCCACAAAATGGAAGAAAAGTGTTTTTCACCACTTTTGAGTTTTCTGAAGCAGACTGTATGTGTTTAACATTTGATCAGATCTGTCAACACCTCCCATGTGTTTATTGTAGTCCTTTACTACAGCTGGTTGACGGACTACTTTTCTGTCCCAGGTGGCACCATTCTTTACCATCCTAGAAACCTCTGATGAATCATTAGCATTGTGGAAATTAGAGAGGCATGTAACTGCTCGCGTGTCCTTCCACTGAACAACGAAGACATTTCCGTCAATTCTACACCACCTCATATCACCACGGTTAGCTTGCCGCTCCCATTTTTTGACATCTTTGAAATCCTCTGGGAATTTCTTACGATTAATCCTACATGTCCCACAAGCATTGATTCCCCACTCCTTAAGTCGGACCATAACAGTTGGTGATGTATAGAAATTGTCAAACCAAACTGTGTGACCTTGATTTTTAAATGGCTGCACAAGGTCTTCGATCACTTTTATAGCCAAATCAGTTATGCGCCCATCAAGACTGCCTGTGTATACATCAAAGTCTAAGGTATATCCCAAATCTGAAGTTGCAATGACCCAAAATTTGAAACTCCAGCGAGTAGGTTTGCCCTTCATATACTGCTTGAATCCTGATCGACCTTTTGATTTTACCATTCTCTCGTCTATGCTCAGATTTTTATCAGCCTTCAAAAGCTGCTGACACTTGGTTTTGAGGTGGTCCATCAGGTAATGGATTACCAATCAGGTAAAATCAGATTATTTTCTGTGGCAGGATCTACAACATGGAGGGCTGCCATCAATTCCTTGAAACGGTCACGGGACATGAATAACTTGGCCCATGAACCCTGAAGAGATCTGGTTCCCCAATATCTGTGAATGCTGTGGAGGGACGTGAAACCCATGTAAATGAGGAGCCCAAGAAACCGGTAGAATTCATCCGGGGTCACTTCTTCCCATGCCCCATGATGGTTTGCATGAGATGGCCTATTCAGTACAAGCTCCCACTCCTTAGAGTTTGTAAACTGGCAAATCTCAGCAACAATGGTGTACATGAAAAACAACTTGAAAAAGTCTATTTCTTGCAAGGTACTTGTGGCTGACGTACAGCCCTATGCACACTTCCCAGATCTATGCCTACTGGATGAGAGGGATTAAATGGTATGGGCTCTGGTGCTTCTGTGTCTACATCAGCATAGGAAGGAAAGGATACAGATTCAGGGAAGCGTTTCCGCTTCCTACCAGACTTTAGATAGTATTGAAGTAAAACAAGTAAGCTATAACTGATTTCAAGATTACATGCATAAAATCTAACTTTGGACTTAGTTGAGCACCCTGTTCAAACCACATGGCTGCAGAGTGCAACACACAGCTCCGGTAGTTTAGCTTAGCTTATTCCCTTATTTGTGTAAAACTGCTGCATACCTTACAAACCACTAAACAAACCAGACTAAAAAGGTATCTGATAAACTCTCCACACGTATTTATTTCCATCTAGATGGACATAAAAAAAAATTCCAATTGATTCAGAAAGGAGAGTTGTGCAGCTGACTGACTAAACTTAGAACGCAGCTCTCAAAATCACCTCAGCTTTTCCAAAAAATAAGCACTAATAATATTACAATTTTACCATTAAAGCCAAGTTTTCTGAGTAGAAATGAAAAGTAATAACACTAATACACAGTTTAAAAATAGATCTTACCTCATTTGACTGACAGAATTTCTCTAATATATATGCAAACCAGCCACGACACAAACCGCTTGACCAATGATATTGCCTTTTAGCCTGGGTTGTCAGCTACCTGGGGCAGTTTTCAGATTTACAATCAGTGATTGGACGGCGGAGATATAAGGTTTTAAGCCATCAAATTTATTGTTTCGAAATTTGAATGGGCCGGCTTTAAAGGTTTAACAAACCTTTAGCAGATTTTAACAGGTTTTACTGGACCTTAACTGGCTTTACTGGACCTTAACAGGCCTTAGCAGATCATAAAAAGCCTAACTAGACCTTAAAAGACATTAGAAGACCTTAATAGGCCTTAGCAGACCTTAACAGGCTTTACTGGACCTTAACAGACCTTAGTAGACCTTAAAAGGCCTTACTAAACGTTAACAGACCTTAAAAGACCTTTAAAGGCCTTAGCAGACCTTAACAGGCTTTACTAGAACTTAACAGGCCTTAGCAGATCTTAAAAGGCCTTACTAGACCTTAACAGACATTAAAAGACCTTAACAGGCCTTAGCAGATTTTGACAGGTTTTACTGGACCTTAAAAGACCTTAGCAGACCTTAAAAGGCCGTACTAGACCTTAACAGTCTTTAAAAGACCTTAATAGGCCTTAGCAGACCTTAACAGGCTTTACTGGACTTTAACAGACCTTAGCAGACCTTAAAAGGCATTCCTAGACCTTAGCAGACCTTAACAGACCTTACTAGACCCTAACAGGCCTTAATAGACGTTAACAGGCCTTACTAGACCTTAAAAGACCTTACTGGACTTTAACAGACCTTACTGGACCTTAACAGACGTTACTAGACCTTAAAAGACCTTAGTAGACCTTAAAAGACCTTACTAGACCTTAACAGGCCTTACTGGACCGTAACATACTTTTCTAGACCTTAACAGGCCTTAATAGACCTTAACACGCCTTACTGGACCTGAACAGACCTTACTGGACCTTAAAAGACCTTAACAAATCTTATTAGACCTTAGCAGACCTTAAAAGACCTTACTGGACCTTAAAAGACTTTACTAGACCTTAGTAAACCTTAACAGATCTTACTAGACCTTGAAAGACTTTAGTAGACCTTAAAAGACTTTACGAAACTTTAAAAGACCTAAATGGACCTTAACAGACCTTAATGGACCTTAACAGACCTTACTGGACCTTAACAGGCCTTACTAGAGCTTTACAGACCTTAGCAGACCTTTACAGATTTTACTAGACCTTAACAGACCTTACTAGACCTTAACAGACCTTACTAAACCTTAACAGACCTTAATAAACCTTAAAAGACTTTAGCAGACCTTAACAGGCCTTACTAGACCTTAAAAGACCTTATCAGACCTTACTAGACCTTAACAGGCCTTACTAGACTCTTAAAGACCTTACTAGACCTTAACTGGCCTTACTACACCATAGCAGACCTTAAAATACCTTAATAGACTTTAAAAGACCCTACTAAATCTTAACAGGCATTACTAGACTTTAACAGACCTTACTAAACCCCACTAGGCATTGCTGGACCTTAACAGATCTTGCTAGACCTTTAAAGACTATTCTAGACTTTAACAGACCTTTCTAAACCTTAAAAGACCTTACTGAACGTTAACAGGCTGTACTGCACCTGAACAGGCCTTACTGGACCTTAACAAGCCTTACTGGACCTTAACAGGCCTTACTTGACCTTATCAGACCTGACTAGACTTTATAAGACCTTACTAAACCTCAACAGTCATTACAAGACTTTAAAAGACCTTACTAGACCTTAAAAGGCATTAGTGGACCGTAACATACTTTAAAAGATCTTAACAGGCCTTAGTAGACCTTAACAGGCTTTAATGGACCTTAGAAAGCCTCACTAGAGCTTAACAGACCTTTATAGACCTTAACAGGCCTTAATAAATCTTAACAGGCCTTACTAGACCTTTAAAGACCTTACTGGACCTTAACAGAACTTACTGGACCTTAACAGACCTTACTAGACATTAAAAAACCTTAGTAGACCTTAACATACCTTAGAAAAACCTTAACAGGCCTTAATAGAGCTTAACAGACCTTAGCAGACCTTTACAGACTTTACTAGACCTTAGCAGACCTTACTAGACCCTAAAAGACTTTACTAAACCCTAACAGACCTTATTAAACCTTTAACAACCTTAGCAGACCTTACTGGACCTTAACAGGCCTTAAAAGTCCTTACCAGGCTTTAAAAGAGCCTACTAAATCTTAACAGGCATTACTAGACTTTAACAGACCTTACTAACCTTTAACAGGCATTACTGGATCTTAACAGGTCTTACTAGACCTTAACAAGCCTTACTGGACCTTAACAGGTCTTACTGGACCTTAACAGGCCTCACTGGCATTCAACAAACCTTACAAGAACTTAACAGACCTTACTTCACCTTAACGGGCCTTATTAAACCTTAAAAGGCATTACTGGACCTTTACAGGCCTTAGTAAGCCTTAACAGACCTTACTAGACCTTACCAGACCTTACTGGGCCTTAACAAACCTTACTGGACCTTAACAGACCTTAATGGACATTTCTAGACGTTGACAGACCTTACTGGACCTTAACAGGCCTTACTGTACCTTTAAGGACCTTAACAGATCTTACTAGATCTTAGCAAACCTTAGCAGACCTTAACAGACCTTAAACGACTTTAACAGACCTTACTAGATCTTACTAGATCTTTACAGACCTTAACAAATCTTACTAGACTTTCAAAGACATTAGCAGACCTTAACAGAACTTAGCAGACCTTAACAGGTCTTACTAGACTTTAACAGAACTTACTAGACCTTATCAGACCTTACCAGACCTTACCAGACCTTACCAGACTTTACCAGACCTTACTAGACCTTAAAAGACCTTACTAGACCTTAACAGGCCTTTCTAGACCTTAACAGGCTTTACTAGACCTTAGCAGATCTTAACAGGCCTTACTAGACCTTAACAGACCTTACTAGACCTTAACAGGCCTTACTACACCTAAGCAGACCTTAAAAGACCTTACTAGGTTTTAAAAGCCCCTTCTAAATCTTAACAGGCATTACTAGACTTTACCAGACATTACTAAACATGAACAGAAATAACTGGACCTTAACAGGTTTTACTGGACCTTAACAGGCCTCACTGGCCCTTAACAAACCTTACAAGAACTTAACAGACCTTACAGGACCTTAACAAACCTTACTAGACCTTAACAAACCTTACAAGAACTTAACAGACCTTACAAAACCTTAAGAGGCCTTACTAAACCTTAACAGGCCTTACTTGACCTTAACAGACCTTTCTAGACCCTAACAGACCTTACTGGACCTTAACAAACCTTACTAGACCTTAACAGACCTTACTAAACCTTAACAGAACTTAGCAGACCTTAACAGGCCTTACTAGACCTTAACAGAACTTACTAGACCTTAACAGACCTTACAAGACCTTAACAGACCTTAGCAGACCTTAAAGGGCCTTTCTAGACCTTAACAGAACTTATTAGATTTTAACAGACCTTACTAGAGCTTAACAGACTTTACTAGACCTTAACAGGCCTCAGCAGAATTTATCAGACCTTACTAGACCTTAAAGGACCTTACTAGACCTTAACAGGCCTTAAAAGACCTTAACAGGCTTTACAAGACCTTAGCAGACCTTAACAGGCCTTACTAGACCTTAAAAGACCTTACTGGACCTTAACAGACCTTAGCAGACCCTAGCCGTCTTTACTGGACCTTAGCAGGCTTTACTAGACCTTGACAGATCTTACTGAACCTTAAAAGGCCTTAATGGACCTTAACAAGCCTTACTGGACCTTATCGGACAATACTAGACCTTGACAGACCTTAAAAGACCTTAACAGTTCTTACTAGACTTTAAAAGACATTAGCAAACCATAACAGAACTTAGCAGACGTTAACCGGTCTTACTAGACCTTAACAGAACTTACTAGACCTTACCAGACCTTACTAGACCTTAACAGACCTTACTAAACCTTAAAAGACCTTACTGGACTTTAACAGGCCTTACTGGACCATAAAAGGCCTTACTGGACCTTAAAATGTCTTACTGGACCTTAACAGGCCTCACTGGCCCTTAACAAAGCAAAGAACTTAACAGACCTTACTAGACCTTAACAGGCCTTACTAAACCTTAACAGGCCTTATCTGACCTTAACAGACCTTTCTAGACCTTAACAGACCTTACTGGACCTTAAGAAACCTTAATAGACCTTAACAGACCTTACTAAACCTTAACTGAACTTAGCAGACCCTAACAGACTTTAGCAGACCTTAAAGGGCTTTTCTAGACTTTAACAGACCTTAGCAGACCTTAAAAGGCCTTTCTAGACCTTAACAGAACTTACTAGTTCTTAACAGACCTTACTAGAGCCTAAAAGAACTTACTAGACCTTAACAGGCCTCAGCAGAACTTAACAGACCTTACTAGACCTTAAAAGACCTTACTAGACCTTAACAGGCCATAAAAGACCTTAACAGGCCTTAAAAGACCTTAACAGGTTTTACAAGATCTTAGCAGACCTTAACAGGCCTTACTAGACCTTAACAGACCTTATTGGACCTTAACAGACCTTAGCAGACCCTAGCAGTCTTTACTGGACCTTAACAGACATTACTGTACCTTTAAAGACCTTACTGGACTTTGAAAGACCTTAACAGATCTTACTAGACCTTAGCAGACGTTAGCAAACCTTAAAAGACCTTTAAAGACCTTATCAGACCTTACTAGACCTTCCTAGATATTTACAGACCTTAGCAGACCTTAACAGACCTTACTAGACTTTAAAAGACATTAGCAGACCTTAACAGAACTTTTCAGAACTTAAAAGGTCTTACTAGACCCTAACAGGTCTTACTAGACCTTAACAGAACTTCCTAGACCTTACCAGACCTTACTAGACCTTAACAGACCTTAGCAGACCTTAAAGGGCCTTTCTAAACCTTAACAGACCTTACTAGACCCTAACAGACCTTAGCAGACCTTACCAGACCTTACTAAATCTTAACAGACCTTAGCAAACCTTTATAAACCTTACTAGACCTTAAAAGACCTTAGCAGACCTTAACAGGTTTTACTGGACCTTAACAGGCCTTACCTAAGTTTAATAGACCTTACTAGACCTTAACAGGCCTCAGCAGAACTTAACAGACCTTAGCAAACCTTGAAAAACCTTACTAGACCTTAAAAGACCTTAGCAGACCTTTAAAGGTTTTACTGGACCTTAAAATACCTTACTAGGCCTTAAAAGGCCTTAAAAGACCTTAACAGGCTTTACAAGACCTTAGCAGACCTTAACAAGCCATACTAGAGCTTAACAGACCTTACTAGATCTTAAAAGACATTAATGGATCTTTACAGGCCTTTTTAAACCTTAACAGTCCTTACTGGAACTTAACAGACCTTTCTGGACCTTAACAGACCTCAAAAGACCTTAACAGGCCTTACTAGACCTTAACGGAAATTACTACACTTTAAGAGAACTTACTAGACCTTTACAGACCTTACTAGACCTTAACAGGCCTTATAAGACCTTAGCAGGCCTTACTAGACCTTAAAAGACTTTACCAGAGCTTAACAGCCCTTACTAGACCTTAAAAGACTTTACTAGACCTTTAAAAGCCTTAACAGGCCTAACTAAACCTTAACAGGCCTTAGCAGACGTTAACATACCTTAGCAGACCTTGACAGACCTTAATGGACCTTAACAGACTTTACTGGACCTTTAAAGGCCTTACTGGACGTTAATAGGCCTTACTGGACTTTAACAGACCTTAATGGACATTACCAGACCTTACATGACCTTAAAAAACATTACTAGACCCTAAAAGGCCTTACCAGACCTAAACAGGCCTTGCTAGATCTTAACTGACCTCACTAGACTTAACAGACCTTACAAAACCTTAACAGTCCTTACTGGTTTTTAACAGACCTTACTAGACCTTAACAAGCCTTAATAGACCTTAACAGTCGTTTGTAGACCTTAACAGGCCTTACTAGACCTTAACAGACCTTACTAGACCTTCACAGACATTAGAAGACCTTACTCGACCTTAACAAAACTTCCTGGACCTTAAAAGACCTTACTAGACCTTAACAGACTTTAGTAACCTTAACAGACCTTACTAGACCCTAACCGTCCTTACTAGACCTTAACCGAATTTTCTTAAACTTAAAAGACCTTACTAACCCCTAACAGACCTTACTTAACTTTAACAGACCTTACCGAACTTTAATAAGCCTTACTAGACCTTAACAGGTCTTACTAGACCTTAACTGGCCTTAATACACTTTAAAAGACCTTACTGGACTTTAACAGACTTTATTAGACCTTAACAGGCCTTACTGGACCTTAACAAACCTTACTAGACCTTAACAGACCTCAGAAGACCTTAACAGGCCTTACTGGACCTTAACGAACATTACTACACTTTAACAGACCTTACTAGACCTTTACAGACCTTACTAGACCTTAACAGGCCTTACTAGACCTGAGCAGGCTTTACTAGACCTTAACAGACCTTACCAGAGCTTAACAGGCCTTACTAGACCTTAAAAGACCTTACTAGACCTTAAAAGGCCTCAACAGGCCTTAATAGACCTTAAAAGGTTTTAGCAGACGTTAACAGACCTTAGTAGACCTTGACAGACCTTACTGGACCTTAACAGACCTTACTGGACCTTAAAAGGCCTTACTGGACGTTAACAGGCCTTATTGGACTCTAACAGACCTTAATGGACATTACTAGACCTTACCTGACCTTAAAAGACCTTACTAGACTTTAAAAAGCCTTACCAGACCTTAACAGGCCTTGCTAGACCTTAACCGACCTCACTAGACTTTAACCGACCTTACAAAACCTTAAAAGACCTTACTGGACCTTAACAGGCCTTACTAGACCTTTACAAGCCTTAATAGACCTTAACAGACCTTTGTAGACCTTAAAAGACCTTACTAGACTTTAACAGACCTTACTAGACCTTAACAGACCTTAGCAGACCTTAAAGGGCCTTTCTAGACCTTAACAGACCTTACTAGACCCTAACAGACCTTAGCAGACCTTACCAGACCTTACTAAATCTTAACAGACCTTAGCAAACCTTGATAAACCTTACTAGACCTTAAAAGACCTTAGCAGACCTTAACAGGTTTTACTGGACCTTAACAGGCCTTACCTAAGTTTAATAGACCTTACTAGACCTTAACAGGCCTCAGCAGAACTTAACAGACCTTAGCAAACCTTGAAAAACCTTACTAGACCTTAAAAGACCTTAGCAGACCTTTAAAGGTTTTACTGGACCTTAAAATACCTTACTAGGCCTTAAAAGGCCTTAAAAGACCTTAACAGGCTTTACAAGACCTTAGCAGACCTTAACAAGCCATACTAGAGCTTAACAGACCTTACTAGATCTTAAAAGACATTAATGGACCTTTACAGGCCTTTTTAAACCTTAACAGTCCTTACTGGAACTTAACAGACCTTTCTGGACCTTAACAGACCTCAAAAGACCTTAACAGGCCTTACTAGACCTTAACGGAAATTACTACACTTTAAGAGAACTTACTAGACCTTTACAGACCTTACTAGACCTTAACAGGCCTTATAAGACCTTAGCAGGCCTTACTAGACCTTAAAAGACTTTACCAGAGCTTAACAGCCCTTACTAGACCTTAAAAGACTTTACTAGACCTTTAAAAGCCTTAACAGGCCTAACTAGACCTTAACAGGCCTTAGCAGACGTTAACATACCTTAGTAGACCTTGACAGACCTTAATGGACCTTAACAGACTTTACTGGACCTTTAAAGGCCTTACTGGACGTTAATAGGCCTTACTGGACTTTAACAGACCTTAATGGACATTACCAGACCTTACATGACCTTAAAAAACATTACTAGACCCTAAAAGGCCTTACCAGACCTAAACAGGCCTTGCTAGATCTTAACCGACCTCACTAGACTTAACCGACCTTACAAAACCTTAACAGTCCTTACTGGTTTTTAACAGACCTTACTAGACCTTAACAAGCCTTAATAGACCTTAACAGTCGTTTGTAGACCTTAACAGGCCTTACTAGACCTTAACAGACCTTACTAGACCTTCACAGACATTAGTAGACCTTACTCGACCTTAACAAAACTTCCTGGACCTTAAAAGACCTTACTAGACCTTAACAGACTTTAGTAACCTTAACAGACCTTACTAGACCCTAACCGTCCTTACTAGACCTTAACCGAATTTTCTTAAACTTAAAAGACCTTACTAACCCCTAACAGACCTTACTTAACTTTAACAGACCTTACCAGACTTTAATAAGCCTTACTAGACCTTAACAGGTCTTACTGGACCTTAACTGGCCTTAATACACTTTAACAGACCTTACTGGACTTTAACAGACTTTATTAGACCTTAACAGGCCTTACTGGACCTTAACAAACCTTACTAGACCTTAACAGACCTCAGAAGACCTTAACAGGCCTTACTGGACCTTAACGAACATTACTACACTTTAACAGACCTTACTAGACCTTTACAGACCTTACTAGACCTTAACAGGCCTTACTAGACCTGAGCAGGCCTTACTAGACCTTAACAGACCTTACCAGAGCTTAACAGGCCTTACTAGACCTTAAAAGACCTTACAAGACCTTAAAAGGCCTCAACAGGCCTTAATAGACCTTAACAGGTTTTAGCAGACGTTAACAGACCTTAGTAGACCTTGACAGACCTTACTGGACCTTAACAGACCTTACTGGACCTTAAAAGGCCTTACTGGACGTTAACAGGCCTTATTGGACTCTAACAGACCTTAATGGACATTACTAGACCTTACCTGACCTTAAAAGACCTTACTAGACTTTAAAAAGCCTTACCAGACCTTAACAGGCCTTGCTAGACCTTAACCGACCTCACTAGACTTTAACCGACCTTACAAAACCTTTAAAGACCTTACTGGACCTTAACAGGCCTTACTAGACCTTTACAAGCCTTAATAGACCTTAACAGACCATTGTAGACCTTAAAAGACCTTACTAGACTTTAACAGACCTTACTAGACCTTAAAAGACTTTACTAGACTTTAACAGACCTTACTAGACCTTAAAAGACCTTACTGGACCTTAATAGGCCTTACTGGACCTTAACAGGCTTTACTGGACCTTAACAGGCCTTATTTGACCTTAACAGACCTTACTAGACTTTAACAGATCTTACTAAACCTTAACAGGCATTACTAGACTTTAACAGACCTTACTAGACCTTAACAAACATTACAAGACCTTAAAAGAAATTACTAGCTTTTAACAAATTTTACTGGACTTTAACAGGCCTTACTAGACCTCAACAGGTCTTACTAGACCTTAACAGGCCTTACTAGACCTTAACAGATTTTACTAGACCTTAACAGACCTTACTGGACCTTAACAAATCTTACAAGACCTTAACAGACCTCAATAGGCCTTAACAAGCCTTACTAGACTTTAACAGACCTAACTAGACCTTAACAGGAATAAGTAGACCTTAACAGACCATACTAGACCTTTAAAGACTTTACAAAAGCTTAAAAGGTTTTACTAAACCTTAACAGGCCTTACTGGACCTTAACAGGCTTTACTGGACTTTAAAAGGCCTCACTAGACCTTAACAGGCCTTAGCAGACCTTAACAGACCTTAAAAGACCTTAACAGATCTTACTAGACCTTACTAGACCTTACTAGACCTTCTTAGACTTTAACAGATCTTAGCAGACCTTAAAAGGTTTTACCAGACCTTTACAAAACTTGGTAAACCTTAACAGGCTTTATTCGACCTTAAAAAGCCTCACTAGACCTTAACAGGCCTTAATGGACCTTAACAGACCTTAGTAGACCTTTAACAAACTTTAGCAGACCTTAACAGACCTTAAAAGACCTAAACAGATCTTACTAGAACTTACTAGACCCTCTTAGACCTTAAAAGATCTTAGCAGACCTTAAAAGGCTTTACCAGACCTTAAAAGGCTTTAGCAGACCTTAACAGGCCTTACTAGACCTTAACAGACATTAGCAGATTTTAACAGGACTGAGCAGACCTTAACAGGCTTTACTAGATCTTAACAGGCTTTACTAGACCTTCACAAAACTTAGCAAACCTTAACAGGCCTTAACAGACCTTAAAAGGCCTTACTAGACCTTATCAGGACTTACTAGACCTTAACAGACCTTAGCAAACCTTAACAGGCTTTACTGGATCTTAAAAGTCCTTACTAGACCTTAACCCTTTAAAGCCGGCCCATTCAAATTTCGAAACAATAATTTCGATGGCTTAAAGCCTTATATCTCCGCCGTCCAATCACTGATTCTAAATCTGAAAACTGCCCCAGGTAGCTGACAACCCAGGCTAAAAGGCAATATCATTGGTCAAGCGGTTTGTGTCGTGGCTGGTTTACATATTTACACAAGTCAGAGAATTTTTTTTTTTCATTCGCCCCGCCCTCACACGGACGCAGCTGAGAAAGTCGACTGGATAACAACACAGAAAGAGATATTCTGTCAGTGAAATAAGGTAAGATCTATTTTAAAACTGTTTATTAGTGTTATTACTTTTCATTTCTACTCAGAAAACATGGCTTTAATGGTAAAATTGTAATATTATTAGTGCTTACGCTTTGGAAAAGCTGAGGTGTTTTTGAGAGTTGCGTTCTAAGTTTAGTCAGTCAGCTGCACAACTCTCCTTTCTGAATCGATTGTAATGTTTTTTATGTCCATCCAGATGGAAATAAATACGTGTGGAGAGTTTATCAGATACCTTTTTAGTCTCGGTTTTTTAGTAGTTTGTAAAGTATGCAGCAGTTTTACACAAATAAGGGAATAGTAGTGAACCAAGCTAAGCTAAGCTAACGGAGATGTGTGTTGCACCCTGCAGCCATGTGGTTTGAACAGGGTGCTCAACTAAGTCCAAAGTTAGATTTTATGCATGTAATCTTGAAATCAGTTATAGCTTACTTGTTTTACTTCAATACTGTCTAAAGTCTGCTTAGAAATCACCTTAGCTTTGCTCATAATAGCATTACATTTTGCATTACATGCATTTAGCATGACTGGCTAAAGTAAGTTAGCTGAGGCAAAAAGCATAAAGGTGGATAACATGTCAGTCTGGGCAATTTTTAACCTTTATTTCCATGGTATATTTTATCTGTGGTAATTTGTACTTATAACAGAGAAATATTATTTTATCTATAAAATATTTCTGTCAAATTTGCATCATTTTCTAAAAAATTGCTGCATTTATTTGAAAGAGACTAAAGTATGCTATGCTACCATATAGGTGCATATAGGTAGACATCATGTCAGTCTGGGCAATTTATAACTTCTTTTTTACCATAATATATTTTTTTCTCTGGTAATTCTTACTTGTATCAGTGAAATATAGTTTTATCTATAAAATATTTCTGTCAGATTTGCATAATTTTCTAATGTATTGCAAGAGATATTTGAAAGGGACTAATATTATAACGAGGTCTGTGGTAGCTGGTGAACGTGCCCCGGGTTCCCAGCGAAGCAGACATTACAGAACTCAGAAAACAAAGGCCTCTTATACCAGGCCCCCTAATTAGTGCTGATCACCCGCAGCTGTGGGGCTGACTATTTAAGCCAGCTCCACACAGCAGCGGGTGTCGCACCTTTGTTTGTTTTTCGGTCCGTTGTAGCAGCTCGTCCACACGTTCGTAGTCTTAGCTGGTAGCCCTGGTGGCGTATGCCATTCGGGTATGTAAAACCGCAAGGTTTGAGGTAATCGATATGTTCTTTTGTCTCTTAGATACAGTGTGGTGCGACGCCGCGCAGTCCTTGAACTGCAGTTCATTTTTGCGCTAGCATTTAGCTTTAGCGGTTTCACTCAGCGCTGTGTTAAAGCGCTGAAGGTATTCTGGCACCAGTGCCTTTAGTTATTCTGAACATTGGATTCTCCAACCGCTGGGTGGCGACTCCGCTGAGCAAGCGGTTGTCGTGCCAAAGACCCCGGTTCGAATCCGCAGTCTACGCCTGCCTAACTTTGTCTATTTTGTTTCTTCTTGTTTCAGATTGGTGTGTGTCAGCTCCGCGATCCAGAGCGCGCCGACCGTTCACTGCGGTAGTTAATCGCGGTGATAGGTCTAGCGCTCCTCGGAGTTCTCCTCCTCTCCCCCCGCTCCTAAACGTGTTAGGGGTCCTTGCGCTCCCGTTTCCCAGCACCACTACAGTGCGGTGGTAACGCTCCCGGCTGTCACGCGGCTGACCAGGGTTCACGTCCTGCTTTCTTATATTTGGTTTCACTTTGTCTATTTTTTCATCTAGTTGCGTCAGCAGCTCCGTCGGAGTTTCCGATCGGGTTTTTGTGTTCTGTTTTTTTGTTAGCTGTTTATTTTTCTGTTGTCCTTATCAAAATAAATAAAAATTTTTTTATTATTTGACTTCTGCATTTGCGTCCTTTCTTCCCACGTGACAGAAAGGTGCGACCAACCATGGACGCAGCAGAAACGCCACCCCCTATCGACGTACTACGCCACCAGGGTGTGGCGTTAGGCAGGCACGAGGTGGCCATTAATCAATTGGCGCAGCAGGTAGCTGCGCTTAGCCAGCAGTCTCCAGCTCCAGGAGTCGGCCCACACCCCCCACCCCACTCTGGAGGGTGTGGGGGCCGCGACACCCCCATTCCTCCTCCTGAAAGATATTCGGGAGAAGCCAAGAGGTGCCGTGGCTTCCTCCTCCAGTGCGCGCTAGCCTTCGAGTTGCAGCCCTCCCGCTACCCCACAGAGCGGTCGAGGGTTGCCTATATCGTTTCTCTCTTGACTGGCCGAGCCTTGGAATGGGCTACCGCCCTCTGGGAGCAGAACGCTCCGGAATGCTCATCCGAAAGCGCCTTTAAGGAGGCCTTAAAGGAGACCTTCTTCCACCCCTCGGGGGGTCGCGAGGCAGGCCCACGCTTACTTGAGCTAACCCAAGGTAATCGGCCAGTCGTAGATTACGTAATTGAATTTAGGACACTAGCGGCGGAGTGTGGGTGGGATGAGGGCTCTCTCACCGCCATCTTTCATCGTGGCTTATCGGAGAAGATAAAGGATGAGCTGGCCACCAGGGACCACCCAACGACCCTTAAGGCCTCCTATACGCTGGCCACAGCCATCGATACCCGTCTTCGCCAGCGAAACCGGGAGCGGGGTACCTGTCCCCCGTTTACCCGCTTGCTGGCGCCCCCTAAGTCTCCTCCACCGGCCCTGGATCCCGAACCCATGCAGTTGGGCTCAGCCCGTGCCAATGCCCCTTCGGCATCGGGTTCGTTCTCCCGACCCCGGCGGCCGGAAAACATCTAGGCCGCTCTCGAGTCAGGGACTCGGGAGTGAGCCAACCTACCATCCCTGCCCAAGGTCTGCTTTTGCAGGCCCGGTTGTCCTGGGGCCTCGGGAACACAAACCTTCAGGTTTGTGTCGATTCAGGTGCGGTGGAGAATTTCATTGACAGCGATCTGGTACACAGGCTGGGGATTGAGGTCCAACCGCTAGCATCACCAGTGTCGGTCCATGCGGTGGATGGCCGACCTGTAGCGGGCAGCCCGATAACCCAACAGACAAAACCTCTCACGTTGCGTCTGCAAAACCACGAGGAACGGATTACCTTTCTTGTAACTCACGTTCCTCACCTCCAGGTGGTTTTGGGGTATTCGTGGCTGCAAAGACACAATCCTCAGATCGACTGGGCCACCGGATCAATCTTCATCTGGGGAACGCGGTGTCGCGACTCGTGTTTGCTGCAAGGTGGCACGGGTTCTGCTCCGACGGAACCGAAGATGGAGGTGCCGGATTTGGCAGCTGTTCCCCCTGTGTACCATGACTTACGGGAGGTTTTTAGCAAGTCCCGGGCGCAGGACTTGCCCCCCCACAGACCGTTCGATTGCGCCATCAATCTTTTGTCCGGCACTACTCCTCCTAGGGGGCGCCTTTTTTCGCTCTCCGGTCCAGAGAAGGTGGCTATGGAGGAGTATGTGCGTGAGGCACTTAAACAGGGGTTCATCCGTCCTTCCTCCTCCCCAGCTGGGGCAGGGTTCTTTTTTGTGAACAAGAAGGACGGCACCCTGAGCCCCTGTATCGATTATCGCGGTCTGAACGCCGTTACGATCAAGGATCGGTACCCGCTGCCGCTGATGGCCACGGCTTTCGAAGCCCTTCAGCGAGCTTCTGTTTTTTCCAAGCTCGATCTTCGCAGCGCGTACAATTTGATCCGGATCAGGCAGGGGGATGAGTGGAAGACTGCGTTCATTACGCCCACTGGCCACTATGAATACCTGGTGATGCCATTTGGGTTAATGAATGCCCCCGCAGTCTTCCAGAGATTTATCAATGAGGTCTTGCGGGAGACTCTTGGTAAATTCGTCTATGTTTACTTAGACGATATTCTTATCTTTAGTCGGTCCATCGACGAGCATATAGGGCATGTCCGACGAGTTCTCCAGCTTTTGCTCGACAACCATTTGTTTGTCAAGCTGGAGAAGTCAGTCTTTCACTCCCCCACGGTTTCGTTCCTGGGGTTTGTAGTGGCTGAGGGCACCCTGCGCATGGACTCGGCTAAGGTATCGGCTGTGGAGAAGTGGCCAACTCCAAGTTCTTTACGCCAACTGCAAAGGTTTTTGGGCTTTGCAAACTTTTTTCGGCGTTTCATTAAGAACTTTAGCTCAGTCGCCTCTCCGTTAACGGACCTCACAGGAAAAGGTCCGTTCCGATGGACGGTGCAGGCCCAACAAGCTTTTGACGAGCTAAAAACACTCTTGACAACTGCTCCCGTTTTACAGTTGCCCGACCCAGAGGAACCCTTCGTTGTCGAAGTGGATGCCTCCGAGGTCGGAGCTGGGGCAGTTTTGTCCCAAAGAGTGGGGCCAGGGAAGAAGCTGCATCCATGTGCCTTCTTCTCGCACCGCCTGACTCCAGCCGAGCGGAACTACCCGGTTGGAGACAGGGAACTCTTGGCCATTAAGTTGGCGTTAGAGGAGTGGCGACACTGGCTCGAGGGGGCCAAACATCCCTTTCTTGTCTGGACGGATCACAAAAATCTGTCATTCATCCAGCAAGTCAAGAGGATGAACTCCCGTCAGGCCCGGTGGTCCTTATTTTTTGGAAGGTTCAATTTTACACTGTCTTATAGACCGGGGTCCAAAAACGTCAAACCGGACGCTCTGTCTAGACAGTGGGAACCGACCAGGCCGGAGACCGGACCTGATCCTGTGATCCCCTCGACCCTGATAGCGGCCCCAGTCACATGGGGCATATCGAAGGTCATTCGGGATGCCCACCGGGCTGAACCGGACCCCGGTGGGGGACCTCCTGACAGACTGTACGTACCTTCATCCGTACGGCGTCAGGTTTTTGAATGGGCCCATGCTTCCCCATTTGCAGCGCACCCAGGTGTGACTAAGTCCCTGGTCTTGCTGCGCCGAAGATTTTGGTGGCCGGGGATGGAGAACCAGGTACGTGACTTTGTCCGTGCTTGCTCTGTGTGTGCTCTGAACAAGACACCCAGAGAGCGCCCGAGGGGCCTCCTTCATCCGTTGCCAATACCTGCTAGACCGTGGTCCCACATTTCTCTGGACTTTGTGACAGGCTTGCCAAAGTCCAGAGGGTTCACGGCGGTATTGGTAATTGTCGACCGGTTTACCAAATCTTGCCTTTTTATCCCACTGCCCAAGCTACCATCCGCCATGGGTACTGCGCAAATCATTCTGAATCATGTGGTGAGAGCACATGGGGTCCCATCTGACATTGTGTCTGATCGGGGTCCACAGTTTGTAAGCCAGTGCTGGCGGGCCTTTTGCCAACTTATTGGCGCCACGGCCAGCTTATCCTCCGGCTACCACCCGGAGTCGAATGGGCAGTCGGAGAGGCTGATCCAGGATCTGAGCAAGATGCTCAGGTGCCTGACGGCAGGGAATCTGACCACGTGGTCGGATAAGTTGATATGGGCAGAGTTTGCTCACAACACCCTGCATCATTCGGCGATTGGAATGTCACCGTTTGAGGCTCAGTTCGGGTACCCTCCGCCGCTCTTTCCTGAGCAGGAGCAGCAGGTAGCGGTCCCGTCTGTACAGCTTCATGTCCGCCGCTGCCGCGCCGCCTGGCGCAAAGCTAGGCAGGCACTTGTGGCCACCCAGCGCTCTGTGAAGCGCAAAGCTGACCGCAGGCGGCAGCCGGCTCTTACCTTCCGGCCAGGCCAACGAGTACTTGTGTCAACGAGGGATCTCCCCGTTCGAGGTGCCCCACATAAGTTGGCACCCAAGTACATTGGTCCGTTCAAGGTGGTAAAGCGGATTAATCCGGTGACGTATAGGTTGGAGCTTCCTCCCCGTATGAAAGTGCATCCAACCTTTCATGTCTCCCATCTCCGACCATTTATGTGCGGGGGAGTTTTACCCCCTCCCCAACCTCCCGCCCCTCGTATCATCCAGGGTGCCCCTGCCTTCACCGTCCGCCGGTTGCTTGACAGCAGGAAGGTTCAGGGTAGCACCCAATACTTGGTGGATTGGGAAGGTTACGGCCCTGAGGAACGTTCATGGGTACCGGCTCGCCAGATCCTGGACCCTGAACTGATCCGCGAGTTCCGGCGCAACCGAGCTGCGGGTCTTGGGACCTCAGGAGCTGTCCCTAGAGGAGGGGGTTCTATAACGAGGTCTGTGGTAGCTGGTGAACGTGCCCCGGGTTCCCAGCGAAGCAGACATTACAGAACTCAGAAAACAAAGGCCTCTTATACCAGGCCCCCTAATTAGTGCTGATCACCCGCAGCTGTGGGGCTGACTATTTAAGCCAGCTCCACACAGCAGCGGGTGTCGCACCTTTGTTTGTTTTTCGGTCCGTTGTAGCAGCTCGTCCACACGTTCGTAGTCTTAGCTGGTAGCCCTGGTGGCGTATGCCATTCGGGTATGTAAAACCGCAAGGTTTGAGGTAATCGATATGTTCTTTTGTCTCTTAGATACAGTGTGGTGCGACGCCGCGCAGTCCTTGAACTGCAGTTCATTTTTGCGCTAGCATTTAGCTTTAGCGGTTTCACTCAGCGCTGTGTTAAAGCGCTGAAGGTATTCTGGCACCAGTGCCTTTAGTTATTCTGAACATTGGATTCTCCAACCGCTGGGTGGCGACTCCGCTGAGCAAGCGGTTGTCGTGCCAAAGACCCCGGTTCGAATCCGCAGTCTACGCCTGCCTAACTTTGTCTATTTTGTTTCTTCTTGTTTCAGATTGGTGTGTGTCAGCTCCGCGATCCAGAGCGCGCCGACCGTTCACTGCGGTAGTTAATCGCGGTGATAGGTCTAGCGCTGCTCGGAGTTCTCCTCCTCTCCCCCCGCTCCTAAACGTGTTAGGGGTCCTTGCGCTCCCGTTTCCCAGCACCACTACAGTGCGGTGGTAACGCTCCCGGCTGTCACACGGCTGACCAGGGTTCGCGTCCTGCTTTCTTATATTTGGTTTCACTTTGTCTATTTTTTCATCTAGTTGCGTCAGCAGCTCCGTCGGAGTTTCCGATCGGGATTTTGTGTTCTGTTTTTTTGTTAGCTGTTTATTTTTCTGTTGTCCTTATCAAAATAAATAAAACATTTTTTATTATTTGACTTCTGCATTTGCGTCCTTTCTTCCCACGTGACAAATATGGTATCAAACTTTGTCAGAAAGCATACAGGTGCATAACATTTCAGTCTGTGACTATTTACAACATTTTTAAATGTAACCATAGCATCAAGTTTTGTCTTGTAATTATTGCCCCTCTTAGATAATTATTGTTTTATGTGTAAACCATGTGCCAGATTTGAGAAACTTTTGTCATATGTACTGGTTCAGTGTACTTGAGTTTACTTCAAAACATGAGCCTGTGGACATTAGCTTCTCTGACAAAAACGTATAGAGTATTTGAGATTGAATTCTACATATATGTAATTATTTTTAAAATAACATCACTGTCACCACCTTTATTCATTGTAATCTCTTTTCTTTTATTATTCTGAGATGGATGGAGACAAGGCTCAATATGCACGCCTTCTGGAGTCTCTGAAGAGGAGACAGCGGCTAGGCCCTGATGAGCTTAAGCTTATTGCTGAACATGACAGCGATGAAGATCATGAAGGCATGACCATTGAAGAGGAGGACTTCATGGACATGGAGCTCCTGGATGAAGGGGAAGAAGAGGATGAAGAAGAGCAAGATGAGCAGAGGGATCAACCAACAACCTCCGATCGGTAAATACATGTATTCCGAGTGTGTGTATTTGTAAATGTGTGTGTGTACATACAGTACAGGCCAAAAGTTTGGACACACCAGCCAAAAGTTTGGACACACCTTCTCTTCAATGTTTTTTCTTGATTATTTTTATTTTCTACATTGTAGATTAATACTGAAGACATTCAAACTATGAAGAATTATGTAGTGAACCAAAAAGTGTTAAACAAACCAGAATATGTTTTATATTTTACCAACTCTACCTCTGCACAACCCAACTGATGGTCTCAAACTGTCACGCTTGGAGCCTCAGGGTGATCCTGTGCTCCAGTGTGCCACGCCCTTCTCTCCCCAGTCTCCAGCCAGCCTCCCTCTCCTGATTGGTTAGCTGGGGCTAATTATCCCCAGCTGCTACTATTTAGGAGAGGCTCAGGGAAAGGCTGGTTGGAGATTATTGAGTGTAACTCTGTCTGTTTGCTCCTGGTAACTCTGTCTGTTTGCTCCTGGTAACTCTGTCTGTTTGCTCCTGGTAACTCTGTCTGTTTGCTCCTGGTAACTCTGTCTGTTTGCTCCTGGTATCTCTGTCTGTTTGCTCCTAGTAACTCTGTCTGTTAGCTCCTGGTAACTCTGTCTGTTAGCTCCTGGTATCTCTGTCTGTTTGCTCCTAGTAACTCTGTCTGTTAGCTCCTGGTATCTCTGTATGTTTGCTCCTAGTAACTCTGTCTGTTAGCTCCTGGTATCTCTGTCTGTTTGCCCCTGGTAACTCTGTTTTACCTTCCTCCTAGCTCCTGTCGGTCAGTTTAGCCTGTTCCTGTGATGTTAGCCTGTTTAGTCTATTCATGCCTTGTTTAGTCTGTTTAGTTCTTGTTTAGTTCTGTTCCTTCCATGTTTCATCTGTTTAGTTCTTGTCTAGTCTGTTTAGTCCAGTTTAGTCTGTTTTGTCCTGTCCAGTCCTGTCTAGTCCCTGTTTAGCTTAGTTTAGGGTTTAGGTTTGTGTTTTATGTTTAGTTTAGCCCAGTTAGCCTGTTTAGCCCCGTTAGCCTGTTTAGCCCTGTATGTTTGTTTGTATTCCTTTGTATTATCTTTAATTATTAATAAATCCTTGCTGTTCTTCACATCTCTGCATTTGTGTCCGCCCCTCCTGTCAGTCTAGCCCACATAACCGTTACAGAATAATCTCCCCGATAGGACACAGCGAGATGTTGCTAGTTTATTCATTCCCAGACTTTGGCTCCTTATGATGGAAGCAACCATAGTGTTGAAGGCTTCCTTCTACAGAGCCAGCTCTACCTGCAGAACCTTCTGGACCCCCAGCCAACTGAAATCGACAAGGTACGATTTATGATGTCTAGACTGAGGGGTGCTGCTCGTGAGTGGGCTAAGCAGCTTTGGTCTGACAGGGGAGTTGTGCTGAACTCGGTGAGGGATTTTGAGGGCCTCATGAGAGCCAAGGTTTCACACAGCAAAGCGCCCACTGCAGCTTATACCCGGCATCCAGTGCCCACTGGGGAGGTTAAAATTCCCCCAGTGCCCACTGAGGATGTGGTCCGGGTGCCAGTGCCCGATTATAAAGCTCGTGACAGTTCCAAGTCCTCTCCAGTGTTTTCGCAGTCAAGTCCAGTTTCTCCAGGGTCCAAACAGCTGACTTTTGACGCCTCTCCAGGGTCCAAGCAGCTGATTTCGGATGCCTCTCCAGTGTTTTCGCAGCTGAGTCCAGTTTCTCCAGGGTCCAAACAGCTGGCTTCTGACGCATATCCAGGGTCCAAGCAGCTGATTTCGGACGCCTCTCCAGTGTTTTCACAGCCGAGTCCAGTTTCTCCAGGGTCCAAACAGCTGGCTTCTGACGCATATCCAGGGTCCAAGCAGCTGATTTCGGACGCCTCTTCAGTGTTTTCGCAGCTGAGTCCAGTTTCTCCAGGGTCCAAACAGCTGGCTTCTGACGCCTCTTCTCAAGGGTCCAAGCAGCTGACTTTGGACGCCTCTCTAGTGTTTTCGCAGCTGACTTTGGACGCCTTTCCAGGGTCCTCACAGCTGAGTGATGTTTCTCTAGTATTTTCGCAGCTGATTTCGGACGCCTCTCCAGGGTCCTCACAGCTGAATGACGTTTCTCCAGTGTTTTCTCAAGTGACTTCGGACGCTTCTCAAGGGTCCTCGCAGCTGACTCCGGACGCCTCTTCGCCAGGGTCCTCGCAGCTGACTCCGGACGCCTCTTCGCCAGGGTCCTCGCAGCTGACTCCGGACGCCTCTTCGCCAGGGTCCTCGCAGCTGACTCCGGACACCTCTTCTCAAGGATCCACGCAGCTGACTCCCGAAGCCTCTTCGCCAGGCTCACCGCAGCTGACTCCCGAAGCCTCTTCGCCAGGCTCACCGCAGCTGACTCCCGAAGCCTCTTCGCCAGGCTCACCGCAGCTGACTCCCGAAGCCTCTTCGCCAGGCTCACCGCAGCTGACTCCCGAAGCCTCTTCGCCAGGCTCACCGCAGCTGACTCCCGAAGCCTCTTCGCCAGGCTCACCGCAGCTGACTCCCGAAGCCTCTTCGCCAGGCTCACCGCAGCTGACTCCCGAAGCCTCTTCGCCAGGCTCACCGCAGCTGACTCCCGAAGCCTCTTCGCCAGGCTCACCGCAGCTGACTCCCGAAGCCTCTTCGCCAGGCTCACCGCAGCTGACTCCCGAAGCCTCTTCGCCAGGCTCACCGCAGCTGACTCCCGAAGCCTCTTCGCCAGGCTCACCGCAGCTGACTTCCGAAGCCTCTTCGCCAGGCTCACCGCAGCTGACTTCCGAAGCCTCTTCGCCAGGCTCACCGCAGCTGACTCCCGAAGCCTCTTCGCCAGGCTCACCGCAGCTGACTCCCGAAGCCTCTTCGCCAGGCTCACCGCAGTTGATTTCTGTGCCCGAGTTGGCGCATCCCGATGGCGCTCCTGTTCCCGAGTTGGCGCATCCCGATGGCGCTCCTGTTCCCGAGTTGGCGCATCCCGATGGCGCTCCTGTTCCCGAGTTGGCGCATCCCGATGGCGCTCCTGTTCCCGAGTTGGCGCATCCCGATGGCGCTCCTGTTCCCGAGTTGGCGCATCCCGATGGCGCTCCTGTTCCCGAGTTGGCGCATCCCGATGGCGCTCCTGTCCCTGAGTTGGTGTCCTCCGACGGCACTTCTGTTCCTGAGTTGGTGTCCTCCGACGGCACTTCTGTTCCAGAGTTGGTGTCCTCCGACGGCACTTCTGTTCCAGAGTTGGTGTCCTCCGACGGCACTTCTGTTCCTGAGTTGGTGTCCTCCGACGGTACTTCTGTTCCAGAGTTGGTGTCCTCCGACGGCACTCCTGTTCCAGAGTTGGTGTCCTCCGACGGCACTTCTGTTCCTGAGTTGGTGTCCTCCGACGGCACTGCTGTTCCTGAGTTGGTGTCCTCCGACGGCACTTCTGTTCCTGAGTTGGTGTCCTCCGACGGCACTTCTGTTCCAGAGTTGGTGTCCTCCGACGGCACTCCTGTTCCTGAGTTGGCGCCCCCTGATGGCGCTCCTGTTCCAGAGTTGGTGTCCTTCGAAGGTGCTTCTGTTTCCTCGTCGGCACTCCCAGATGGCGCTCCTGTTTCCGTGTTGGCGCCCCCCGATGGTACTTCTGTTCCCACGATGGCGCCCCCCGACGGCGCTTTTGAACTCTCGTCAGCGCTCCCCGACAGCGCTTCTGGTCTCCTATCATGCCTACCGCAAGGCATATTAAATGACTTCAAATTTGCCCCTCAGGGTCCAGGACCTCCTTTTTGTTTTTGTTTTTGTATTTGGGCACGCCAGGAGTCGTGCCTTCGGGGAGGGGCCTACTGTCACGCTTGGAGCCTCAGGGTGATCCTGTGCTCCAGTGTGCCACGCCCTTCTCTCCCCAGTCTCCAGCCAGCCTCCCTCTCCTGATTGGTTAGCTGGGGCTAATTAGCCCCAGCTGCTACTATTTAGGAGAGGCTCAGGGAAAGGCTGGTTGGAGATTATTGAGTGTAACTCTGTCTGTTTGCTCCTGGTAACTCTGTCTGTTTGCTCCTGGTAACTCTGTCTGTTAGCTCCTGGTAACTCTGTCTGTTAGCTCCTGGTATCTCTGTCTGTTTGCTCCTAGTAACTCTGTCTGTTAGCTCCTGGTAACTCTGTCTGTTAGCTCCTGGTATCTCTGTCTGTTTGCTCCTAGTAACTCTGTCTGTTAGCTCCTGGTATCTCTGTATGTTTGCTCCTAGTAACTCTGTCTGTTAGCTCCTGGTATCTCTGTCTGTTTGCCCCTGGTAACTCTGTTTTACCTTCCTCCTAGCTCCTGTCGGTCAGTTTAGCCTGTTCCTGTGATGTTAGCCTGTTTAGTCTGTTCATGCCTTGTTTAGTCTGTTTAGTTCTTGTTTAGTTCTGTTCCTTCCATGTTTCATCTGTTTAGTTCTTGTCTAGTCTGTTTAGTCCAGTTTAGTCTGTTTTGTCCTGTCCAGTCCTGTCTAGTCCCTGTTTAGCTTAGTTTAGGGTTTAGGTTTGTGTTTCATGTTTAGTTTAGCCCAGTTAGCCTGTTTAGCCCTGTATGTTTGTTTGTATTCCTTTGTATTATCTTTAATTATTAATAAATCCTTGCTGTTCTTCACATCTCTGCATTTGTGTCCGCCCCTCCTGTCAGTCTAGCCCACATAACCGTTACACAAACACATTAAAAAAGCAACAAATTCCAAAAATTCACTCTAGACAAGGCACAAACATTCATTGAAAACCATTCCAGGTGGAAACCTAATAAAGCTGGTTGAGAAAATTTCAAAGAGTGTGCAAATCTGTCATTAAAGCAAAAGATGGCTACTTTGAAGAATCTAAAATATAAAACATATTCTGGTTTGTTTAACACTTTTTTGT
Source organism: Trichomycterus rosablanca (assembly GCF_030014385.1). Lineage (NCBI taxonomy): Eukaryota > Metazoa > Chordata > Actinopteri > Siluriformes > Trichomycteridae > Trichomycterus > Trichomycterus rosablanca. Next base: position 19,341,480 of record NC_085990.1, read on the forward strand.
TTACTACATAATTCCATATGTGTTCCTTCATAGTTTGGATGTCTTTAGTATTAATCTACAATGTAGAAAAATTTTAAAAAAAATTAAGAAAAACCACAGGAATGAGAAGGTGTGTCCAAACTTTTGGCCTGTACTGTATATGCTTACAATAAATGTCAGCATTTGCACCCACACACACAATCAGGGCTGCCAACAAAATATAAAATCAACAAAAGAATACAAACTCAGATTATGATTTTTACTAATGTTTGTTTTCTTTTATGGGTTTGGTTAGTCTTTCTTGTCCCATGTCAGGTAGGAAGCGGAAACGCTTCCCTGACTCTGTATCCTTTCCTTCCTATGCTGATGAAGACACAAGCACCAGGGCCCATACCATTTAATCCCTCTCGTCCAGTAGGCATAGATCTGGGAAGTGTGCATAGGGCTGTGCGATCAGCCACAAGTACCTTGCGTGAAATAGACTTCTTCAAGTTGTTTTTCACGTACACCATTGTTGCTGAGATTTGCCAGTTTACAAACTCTAAGGGGTGGGAGCTTGTACTGAATAGGCCGTCTTATGTGAACCATCATGGGGCATGGGAAGAAGTGACCCCGGATGAATTCTACCGGTTTCTTGGGCTCCTCATTTACATGGGTTTCACGTCCCTCCACAGAATTCACAGATATTGGGGAACCAGATCTCTTCAGGGTTTATGGGCCAAGTTATTCATGTCCCGTGACCGTTTCAAGGAATTGATGGCAGCCCTCCATGTTGTAGATCCTGCCACAGAAAATAATCTTGATCGTCTTAGGAAGTTGCACTACCTGATGGACCACCTCAAAACCAAGTGTCAGCAGCTTTTCCAGGCTGATAAAAATCTGAGCATAGACGAGAGAATGGTAAAATCAAAAGGTTGATCAGGATTCAAGCAGTATATGAAGGGCAAACCTACTCGCTGGGGTTTCAAATTGTGGGTCATTGCAACTTCAGATTCGGGATATACCTTAGACTTTGATGTGTACACAGGCAGTCTTGATGGGCGCATAAGTGATTTGGCTATAAAAGTGATCGAAGACCTTGTGCAGCCATTTAAAAATCAAGGTCACATAGTTTGGTTTGACAACTTCTATACATCACCAACTGTTATGGTCCAACTTAAGGAGTGGGGAATCAATGCTTGTGGGACATGTAGGATTAATCGTAAGAAATTCCCAGTGGATTTCAAAGATGTCAAGAAATGGGGGCGGCAAGCTAACCGTGGTGATATGAGGTGGTGTAGAATTGATGGAAATGTCTTAGTTGTTCAGTGGAAGGACACGCGAGCAGTTACATGCCTCTCTAATTTCCACAATGCTAATGATTCATCAGAGGTTTCTAGGATGGTAAAGAATGGTGCCACGTGGGACAGAAAAGTAGTCCGTCAACCAGCTGTAGTAAAGGACTACAATAAACACATGGGAGGTGTTCACAGATCTGATCACATGTTAAACACATACAGTCTGCTTCAGAAAACTCAAAAGTGGTGGAAAACACTTTTCTTCCATTTTGTGGACATAGCCGTCGTTAATAGTTTCATTTTGTTTCAGGACTGGCATCATTCCAATCCAGCATCACGTTATGGGTTTAGTTCAGCAGGCTACAGCCAGATAAACTTTAGGGAAAATCTGTCGCACCAGCTTGCAGACATTACCGTCGATTCAATTTTGCCATCTCAGCCTTTAGTAGCTCCAACCACTTCCTCATCGTTTTACGTCACCCACATTCCTCAGATGGAGCAAGTATCAAGAAATTGCTGGCTTTGCTACAAAAAAATCAAAAAAGAAAATAAAACAAAGATTGCATGCATGGCTCCTGAGTGCCAAGGTAGAAGATTTTGTTTAGTTGGCAATCGAAACTGTTTTCAATCTTGGCATTCTAGCGAAGGAGATGAGTTTCGCAGTTAGACCTACACAGGGCTTCTGTCTTCTACTGTCTCATCCTTCCTCAACCCCTGTGTTTGTGTATATGTTCTTTGTTTCTCTTTCTCTTCACAGGTCAAAGTTCAGTGTGCATTGTTCATTGGAAGGAGGTAACTTGAGGTAATTATCCATTGTGCATTGTCTGTTAAATATTTTGTAGTGAAATTTTGGCAAAATGGCTTGGATGAGATTTGATATCCTGTTCCCTCAAAACTGTTTACTGAATTGTTCAATGATTATCCTGAACAAATCATTGCTTTTTCTTGTATTGTTGAATTGGATTATTTGAGAGTTTGTTTTATGGAGTGATGTTCTTCAATAGTGCTGAACTATATTGTATTGTTGTTTTGAAATTATTTATAGAATGAGAAGTGTATATAATTCTAATAAAAATCTTTAATGTTTTTGAACTATACACTGTTGTTAGAGTGCTTATTTTGTCAAATACATTTTATCTGCTGTCTTATTAAAAAAATATGGATGTTGACAATTTAGTAATAATTAAGAAAAAAGTACACTTTCATTGGTTTATAGTGTATGCTGACATTGGACATTTAGGTTGATTTTGAAGGTTTTTTGTAAACATTTATTATATTACACTTGAAAAACATTGTGTTTCAGGTAATTTTAAAGAACTGATTCTCCTGGTTATAATGGTGTGTGTATATGTAGGTTTTTTTTCATAAAAGTACACTTTCATTGGTTTATAGTGTATGCTGACATTGGTAAAAAGTGAGGTAAAAAAGGAGCTACACGAACATTCTAAATTGCTAAATGACACCTTCTCATAAATTAATCATAACTATTGAATAGAAGATGATAGATTCAAAATTATTTTCTTGACAAATGGCTCACAAAATTGCAAACATTTCATATACTCCATATTTTTCTCTATATTGCACAGAAATGGGTTAAAAATGTAAGTATTTATGTATGAAATAAAAATTGAGAGTTTTTTAGGTTGATTTTGGAGGATTTTTTTATAGATTTGGTTATATTACACTTAAATAACCATACTGAGTTTTATATCATTTTAAAGAACTGATTCTTCTGGTTATAATGGTGTGTATATATAGTCTATGCTATGTACAGTATTAACACAATGAGGGTTTTTCTAAGACTATGTTACATAGTGTCCGAAAATGGATTGTTCCACTCAGGCATGAAAGGGTTAACAGACCTTAATGGACCTTAACAGACCTTAGTAGACCTTTAACAGACTTTAGCAGACCTAAGAAGACCTTACTAGACCTTTACATGCCTTACAAACACCTTACCAGACCTTACTAGACTTTAACAGACCTTAACAGACCTTACTGGACATTAACAGGCCTTACCGGACCTTACTGGATCTTACAGACCTTATTAGACCTTAACAGACCTTAATAGACCTTATCAGACCTTACAAGACTTTAACAGACATTACTAAACCTTAACAGGCATTACTAGAGCTTACTAGCTAAACGAACTTACTAGACCTTAAATAACCTCAACAGAACTTACTAGAGCTTAACAGGCCTTACTAAACTTTAACAGACCTTACTAGACCTTAAAAGGCCTTAGCAGACCTTAACAGACCTTACTAGACCTTAACAGACCTTACTAGAATGTAACAGACATTAGCAGACTTTAACAAGACCTTAACAAGACTTACTAGAGGTTAACAGACCTTACTAAATCTTAAAAGATTTTACTAGACCTTAACAGGCCTGAAAAGACCTTAACAGGCTTTACAAGACCTTAGCAGACCTTAACAAGCCTTACTAGACTTTTAAAGGCATTACTGGACCTTAATAGACCTTAGCAGACCTTCGCAGGCTTTAGTGGACCTTAACAGGCCTTACTAGAGCTTAGCAGACCTTACTAAACCTTAACAGACTTTATAATACCTTTAAAAACCTTACTAGACCTTAAAAGGCCTTAAAAGCATTAAAAGACCGTAATAGGCCTTACTAGACCTTAGCAGACCTTTACAGGCCTTACTAGACCTTAAAAGACCTTACTAGACCTTAACATACCTTAATAGACCTTAGCAGACCTTAACAGACCTTTGCAGACCTTAACAGACCTTAATGGACCTTAACAGGCCTTACTGGACATTAACAGACCTTACTGGACATTAAAAGACCTTACTGGACCTAAACAAACGTTATTGAACCTTAACAGTCCTTACTAGACCTAAACAGGTCCTACTAGAACTTTACCGACCTTAATACACCTTAACAGACCTTACTGGACCTTAACAGACCTTACTAGACTTTAACAAACCTTACTAGACCTTAACAGACCTAGCTAGACTTTAACAGGCAATAGTAAACCTTAAAAGTCCATACTAGACCTTTAAATACCTTACAAAAATATAAAAGGTTTAACTAAACCTTACCAGGCCATACTGGACCTTAACAGGCTTTACTGGACTTTAAAAGGCCTCACTAGAGCTTAACAGGCCTTAGCAGACCTTAACAGACCTTAAAAGATCTTAGCAGACCTTAAAAGGCTTTACCAGACTTTAAAAGGCTTAAGCAGACCTTAACAGGCCTTACTAGACCTTAACAGACATTAGCAGATTTTAACAGGACTGAGCAGACCTTAACAGGCTTTACTAGATCTTAACAGGCTTTACTAGACCTTCACAAAACTTAGCAAACCTTAACAGGCTTTACTAGACCTTAAAAGGCTTCACTAGACCTTAATAGGCCTTAACAGACCTTAAAAGGCTTTACTAGACCTTTTCAGGACTTAATCGACCTTAACAGACCTTAGCAAACCTTAACAGGCTTTAATGGATCTTAAAATGCCTTATTAGACCTTAACAGACCTTAATGGACCTTAACAGACCTTAGTAGACCTTAACAGACCTTAACAGACCTTACTGGACATTAACAGGCCTTACCGGATCTTACTGGATCTTAACAGACCTTATTAGACCTTAGCAGACATTAATAGACATTATCAGACCTTACAAGACTTTAACAGACATTACTAAACCTTAACAGGCATTACTAGAGCTTAACAGGCCTTACTGGACCTTAAAAGACCTTACTAGACTTTAACAGAACTTACAAAACCTTAACAGGCATTACTAGATTTTGACAGACCTTACTAGACCTTAACAGACCTTACAGGACCTTAACAGACCTTACTAGACCTTAACAGGCCTTACTAGACCTTAACAGAACTTACTAGATTTTAAATAACCCTAACAGAACTAACTAGAGCTTAACAGGCCTTACTAAACTTTAACAGTTCTTACTAGACCTTAACAGGCCTTAGCAGACCTAAACAGACCTTACTAGACCTTAACAGGCTTTACTAGATTGTACCAGACAATAGCAGACTTTAAATGGCCTTACTAAACCTTAACAGACCTTAATGGACCTTAACAGACATTCCTGGGCCTTAACAGACCTTACTAGACCTAAACAGACCTTATTTGACCTTAACAGAACGTATTAGACTTTAACAGACCTTACAAGACTTTAACAGACCTTACTAAACCCTAACAGGCATTACTAGAGCTTAACAAGCCTTACTGGACCTTTACAGGCCTGACTAGACCTTACTAGACCTTTTAAACACATTACTTGTCCTTAAAAGGTCTTAACAGGCCTTAGTTGATCTTAACAGGCCTTACTAGACCTTAACAGACCTTAACAGGCCTTAGCAAACGTTAACAGAATTTAGTAGACCTTGACAGAACTTACTGGACCTTAACAGACCTTAATGGACCTTAAAAGGCCTAACTGGACATTAACAGGCCTTACTAGACCTTAACAGACCTTACTAGACCTTAACAAGCCTTAATAGACGTTAACAGACCTTTGCAGACCTTAATAGGCTTTACTAGACCTTAACAGACCTTACTAGACCTTCACAGACATTAGTAGAACTTACTCGACCTTAACAGACCTTACTGGACCTTAACCAACCTCACTAGACTTTAACCGACCTTACAAATACTTAACAGACCTTATTGGACCTTAACAGACCTTACTAGACCTTAACAAGCCTTAATAGACCTTAACAGACCTTTGCAGACCTTTACAGGCCCTACTAGACCTTACAGACTTTACTAGACCTTCACAGACAATAGTAAACCTTACTTGACCTTAACAGACCTTCCTGGACCTTAAAAGACCTTACTAGACCTTAACAGACCTTTGCTAGACCTTAACAAAAATTACTAGACCTTAACAGACATTAGTAGACCTTACTTGACCTTAACAGACCTTTCTGGATCTTAACAGACCTTACTAGACTTTAACAGACTTTACTAGACCTTAACAGCCATTACTAGACATTAACAGACCCTACTAGACCTTAACCAACCTTTCTACACCTTAACAGACTTAAGTAGACAATAACAGACCTTACCAGAACTTAACTGACCTTACTAGACCTTAACAGACCTTTGCAGACCTTTACAGGCCCTACTAGACCTTAACAGACTTTACTAGACCTTCACAGACAATAGTAAACCTTACTTGACCTTAACAGACCTTCCTGGACCTTAAAAGACCTTACTAGACCTTACTAGACCTTAACAAAAATTACTAGACCTTAACAGACATTACTAGACATTAACAGACCCTACTAGACCTTAACCAACCTTTCTACACCTTAACAGACTTAAGTAGACAATAACAGACCTTACCAGAACTTAACCGACCTTACTAGACCTTAACAGACCTTTGCAGACCTTTACAGGCCCTACTAGACCTTAACAGACTTTACTAGACCTTCACAGACAATAGTAAACCTTACTTGACCTTAACAGACCTTCCTGGACCTTAAAAGACCTTACTAGACCTTACTAGACCTTAACAAAAATTACTAGACCTTAACAGACATTAGTAGACCTTACTTGACCTTAACAGACCTTTCTGGACCTTAACAGACCTTACTAGACCTTAACAGACCTTAAAAGACCTTACTAGACCTTAACAGACCTTTGCTAGACCTTAACAAAAATTACTAGACCTTAACAGACATTAGTAGACCTTACTTGACCTTAACAGACCTTTCTGGATCTTAACAGACCTTACTAGACTTTAACAGACTTTACTAGACCTTAACAGCCATTACTAGACATTAACAGACCCTACTAGACCTTAACCAACCTTTCTACACCTTAACAGACTTAAGTAGACAATAACAGACCTTACCAGAACTTAACCGACCTTACTAGACCTTAACAGACCTTTGCAGACCTTTACAGGCCCTACTAGACCTTAACAGACTTTACTAGACCTTCACAGACAATAGTAAACCTTACTTGACCTTAACAGACCTTCCTGGACCTTAAAAGACCTTACTAGACCTTACTAGACCTTAACAAAAATTACTAGACCTTAACAGACATTAGTAGACCTTACTTGACCTTAACAGACCTTTCTGGACCTTAACAGACCTTACTAGACTTTAACAGACTTTACTAGACCTTAACAGCCATTACTAGACATTAACAGACCCTACTAGACCTTAACCAACCTTTCTACACCTTAACAGACTTAAGTAGACAATAACAGACCTTACCAGAACTTAACCGACCTTACTAGACCTTAACCGAGCTTTCTTGACCTTAATAGACATTACTAGCCCCTAACAGACCTTACTACATATTAACAGACCTTTCTGGACCTGAAAAGGCCTCAGTATACCTTAACAGACCTTACTGGAGCTTAACAGACCTTACTAGACCTTAAAAGACCATAACAAGCCTTAGCAGACCTTAACAGGCCTAAGCAGACCTTTAAAAGCCTTACTAGACCTTAACAGACCTTAAAAGACTTTAACAGGCTTTAGCAGACCTTAAAAAGCCTTACTAGACCTTAACAGACCTTAAAAGACTTTAACAGGCCTTAGCAGACCTTAACAGGCTTTAATGGACCTTAACAGGCCTTACTAGAGCTTAACAGACCTTAATAGACCTTAACAGGCCTTACTAGACCTTAACAGATGTTACTAGACTCTAACAGGCCTTAATAGACCTTAACATGCCTTATTAGACCTTAAATTTTTTTAATAGACCTTAACAGACCTTACTGGACCTTACTAGACCTTAATAGACTTTATTAAACCTTAAGAGACCTTAATAGACCTTAACAGAGTTAACTAGACCTTAACAGGCCTTTCTGGACCGTAACAAACTTTTCTAGAACTTAACAGGCCTTACTAGACTTTGAAACCCCTTACTTGACCTTAACAGACCTTACTGGACCTTAAAAGACTTTAACAGACCTTAAGAGACCTTAACAGATTTTACTGGATCTTAACAGATTTTACTAGACCTTAGTAGACCTTAACAGATCTTACTAGACCTTTAAAGACCTTAGTAGACCTTAAAAGACCTTACGATACCTTTACAGACCTTACTAAACCTTAAAAGACCTTACTAGACCTTAAAACACCTTACTAGACTTTAACACCCTTACTAAACCTTAAAAGACTTTACTGGACCTTAGCAGGCTTTACTGGACCTAAACAGGCCTTACTGGACCTTAAAAGGCCTTACTTGACCTTACAGACTTTACAGACCTGACTAGACTTTAACAGACCTTACTAAACCTTAACAGGAATTTACTAGACTTTAACAGACCCTACTAGACCTTAATAAACATTACTAGACCTTAAAAGATATTACTACCCCTTAACAGGTCTTACTGGACCTTAACAGGCCTTACTAAACCTTAACAGGCCTTACTAGACCTAAACAGACCTTACTAGATCTTAACAGACATTACTGGACCTTAACAAACCTTACAAGACCTTAATAATAATAATAATAATAATTTATTTTATTTGAAAAGCGCCTTTCATGACACCCAAGGACACTGTACAATAAGAATATAGAAAATCTAAGCAAAATAAATAAAATACACATTTACTAAGCAAAAAAAATAAAATAAAATACACATTTAGCAATAAATAAATAAAATACACATTTACTAAGCAAGAAATAAATAAAATACACATTTACTAGGCAAGAAATAAATAAAATACACATTTACTAAGCAATAAATAAATAAAATACACATTTACTAAGCAAGAAATAAATAAAATACACATTTACTAAGCAAGAAATAAATAAAATACACATTTACTAAGCAATAAATAAATAAAATACACATTTAGCAATAAATAAATAAAATACACATTTACTAAGCAAGAAATAAATAAAATACACATTTACTAGGCAAGAAATAAATAAAATACACATTTACTAAGCAAGAAATAAATAAAATACACATTTACTAAGCAATAAATAAATAAAATACACATTTAGCAATAAATAAATAAAATGCACATTTACTAAGCAAGAAATAAATGAAATACACATTTAGCAATAAATAAATAAAATACACATTTACTAAGCAAGAAATAAATAAAATACACATTTACTAAGCAAGAAATAAATAAAATACACATTTAGCAATAAATAAATAAAATACACATTTACTAAGCAAGAAATAAATAAAATACACATTTACTAAGCAATAAATAAATAAAATACACATTTACTAAGCAAGAAATAAATAAAATACACATTTACAAACATAGGAAACACCAAACATGTGGCACAGTTCTGAGTCAGCTGGAAAAGATGTTTTGAGGGGGTTTGAACGCTGCTGCAGATGAGATTTCTGTACTTCTGGTGGGAGGAGCCTAGCATCACCTTGGCAACCTCACGGCGTTGCAGTGACCAGAGTGAGGGAATGTTGCTGTTAGCATGCTGTTGGTAAACAGAAGTCCGACCTGAGGCTCGGTGGGAATATTTAGGCCTTTGCAAAATACCAGGGTCGCGGTGGAGCAGTAAAGATGTTGGAGGTTTATACCGTGAATGTCCCAGAGCATAGAGTTCACTGTAAGAGCGCTCCATCGTCATGATGAGACGTTGTCTAGACCAGAAAAGTTGCAGAGACTCCAGCCATCCAATCCCAGCAGCCAAAGGAGCAATTCAAAACCATCCACACTGACAGTTAGACACAACAGCAGATGTTACACAGAGCAGCGGACACAGAAAACAGTTAATCCGCTAACTCTCACTGCTCCGGATACACCGCTCCACATCATAGAAGCATCAGCAGCACAAGCACAGTAAAAAAAGATCCCAAATCCAATGCATAAAATCCAGTAAAATGTTTCGTGCAATGTTTCCGTTCAAACAGTTTCACCGGGGGAGAAGCGGCATTTAAACGCACCAGCATTATCTCTCACGACCCAAAAATGCACAAATGGCTAGTGACCACAGGAGTGTGCGAAAAGATGAAAATAAAAGAAAATTACGATAAAAATAAAATAAAATAAAACAAAATACGGCAATGGTAGCGGCAGCCAAATGCGCCAGCGTTCACCATCACCATGACCTTAACAGACCTTACTAAACCTTAACAGAACTTAGATGACCTTAACAGGCCTTACTAGACCCTAACAAAATTTACTAGACCTTAACAGACCTTACTAGACCCTAACAGGCCTTAGCAGACATTAACAGACATTACTAGACATTAAAAGACCTTAGCAGACCTTAAAAAACCTTACTAGACCTTAAAAGACTTTAGCAGACCTTAACAGGCTTTACTTCACCTTAAAAAGACTTAATATAGCTTAAAAGACCTTACTAGACCTTAAAAGACCTCACTAGACCTTAACAGGCCTGAAAAGACCTTAACAGGCTTTACAAGACCTTAGCAGACCTTAGCAAGACTTACTAGACCTTAACAGGCCTTACTGGACCTTAACAGACCTTAGCAGACCTTAGCAGGCTTTTCTGAACCTTAACAGGCTTTAGTAAAGCTTAACAGACCTTACTAGACCTTAACATACTTTATTATACCCTAAAAAACCTTTCTAGACCTTAAAAAGCCTTAAAAGGCCTTAAAAGACCGTAATGGGCCTTACTAGACCTTAGCAGATTTTAACAGGCCTTACTAGACCTTAACAGGCCTTACTAGAACTTAGCAGACCTTAACAGACCTTTGCAGACCTTAACAGACCTTAATGGACCTTAACAGGCCTTACTGGACCTTAACAGAGCTTACTGGAAATTAACAGACCTTACTGGACCTTAACAGGCCTTACTGGACCTTAACAAACCTTACTGGACCTTAACAGGCCTTACATGACCTAAACAGGCCCTACTAGACCTTAACTGACCTTAATACACCTTAAAAGACCTTACTGGACCTTATCAGACCTTACTAGACCTTAACAAGCCTTACTAGACCTTAACAGACCTAATTAGACCTTAACAGGCATTACTAGACCTTAACAGACCATACTAGACTTTTAAAGACCTTACAAGACCTAAAAGGTTTTACTTAACCTTATCAGGCCTTACTGGACCTTAAAAGGCCTTACTGGACCTTAACGGACATTACTAGACCTTGACAGACCTTAACAGACCTTAACAGGCCTTACTGTACTTTACAACTTCTTACTGGACCTTGAAAGACTTTACCAGACCTTACTAGACCTTAACAGGCCTTAATAGACCTTAACTGACGTTAGCAAACCTTAACAGGCGTTACTAGACGTTATCAGGACTTACTAGACCTTAACAGACCTCTTACTAGACCTTAACAGACCTTAGCAGACCTTAACAGGTTTTACTGGACCTTAACAGGCCTTACTAGAGATTACCAGACCTTAATGAAATTTAACAGACCTTACTAGACCTTATCAGACTTTATCAGACCTTAACAGACCTTACTAGACCTTAACATGCCTTATAAGACCTTAACAGGCCTATCAAGACCTTAACAGACCTTACTAGACCTTCAAAGACCTAAGTAGACCTTACTGGACCTTAACAGACCTTACTGGACGATAAAAGGCCTTACTGTACCTAACTAGACCTTAACAGACCTTACAAGACCCTAACATGCCTTAATATACCTTAACAGACCTTACTGGACTTTACCAGGTCTTACTAGACCTTAACAAGCTTTACTGGACCTTTACAGGCCTTACTAGACCTTACCAGGCCTTACTAGAACTTAACAGGCCTTACTAGACATTAACAGGTCTTTCTGGACCTTAACAAACCTTACCGGACCTTATTTGACCTTAACAGACCTTGCGAGACCTTAACAGACCTTAGTAGTCCTTAAAAGACCCTAATGGACATTAACAGAGCTTCATGGAACTTAACAGACCTTACTACACCTTAACAGACCTTACTAGATCTTAACAGACATTGTTAGACGTTAACAGACCTTACTAGACCCTAAAAGACCTTACAAGACTCTAACAGACATTGCTAAACCTTAACAGGCATTACTAGAGCTTATTAGGCCTTATTGTATTTTAACAGGCCTTACCGGACCTTACTAAACCTTAACAGACCTTAGCAGACCTTTACAGACCTCACTAGACCTTAACAGACCTTACTAGACCTTAACAGACCTTACAAAACCTTAAAAGACCTTAACAAACCTTAAAAGACCTTAGCAGACCTTAACAAACCTTAGCAGACCTTACTAGACCTTAGCAGACCTTTAAAGACCTTACTAGACTTTAAAATACTTTACTAAATCCTAACAAGCATTACTAGACTTTAACAGACCTTACTAAACCTTAAAAGGCATTACTGCACCTTAACAGGTCTTACGAGACCTTAAAACACCTTACTAGACTTTAACAGACTTACTAAATCTTTAAAGATTTTACTGGACCTTAACAGCCCTTACTGGACCTTAACAGGCCTTACTGGACCATAACAAGCCTTACTGGTACTTAACAGGCCTTAGTTGACCTTAAAAGACCTTACTAGACTTTAACAGACCTTACTAAACCTTAACACGCATAACTAGACTTTAACAGATCTTACTAGACTTAAACATACTTTAGCAGACCTTAACAGGCATTACTGGACCTTAATAGATCTTACAAGACCTTAACAGACCTTCACAGACCATAGTAGACCTTATTTGACAGACCTTATTTGACCTTAACAGACCTTACGAAACCTTAACAGACCTTACTACACCTTAAGAGGCCTTACTGGACCTTAACAGACCTTACTGGACCTCCACAGACCTTACTAGACCTTAACAGACCTTAATGGACATTAACAGACCTTACTACACCTTAACAGACCTTACTGGATCTTAACAGACCTTATTAGACATTAACAGACCTTACTAGACCCTAACAGACCTTACAAGACTCTAACAGACATTACTAAACCTTAACAGGCATTACTAGAGCTTATTAGGCCTTATTGGATTTTAACAGGCATTACCGGACCTTACTAAACCTTAACAGACCTTGGCAGACCTTTACAGACCTCACTAGACCTGAACAGCCCTTACTAGACCTTAACAGACCTTACTAAACCCTAAAAGACCTTAATAAAGCTTAAAAGACCTTAGCAGACCTTAAAAGACCTTACTAGACTTTAAAATACTTTACTAAATCTTAATAAGCATTACTAGACATTAACAGACCTTACTAAACCTTAAAAGGCATTACTGCACCTTAACAGGTCTTACTAGACCTTAAAACACCTTACTAGACTTTAACAGACCTTACTAAATCTTAAAAGATTTTACTGGACCTTAACAGCCCTTAATGGACCTTAACAGGCCTTACTGGACCATAACAAGCCTTACTGGACCTTAACAGGCCTTAGTTGACCTTAACAGACTTTACTGGACATTAACAAAAATTTTACTGGACCTTAAAAGACCTTACTGGACAATAACAGACCTTACCAGACATTAACAGACCTTACTGGACGTTAACAGGCCTTATTAAACCTTAACAAGCCTTACTAGATTTGAACAGACCTTACTAAATCTTCACAGGCCTTACTGTACCTTAACAAATTTTACTGGACCTTGAAAGACCTCAACAGAGCTTAGTAGACCTTAACAGAGCTTACTAGACCTTAACAGACCAAACTGTACAATAACAGACATTATGGACCTTAACAGACCTTCATTGACCTTAACAGACCTTAATACACCTCAACAGACCTTAATACACCTCAACAGACCTTATTACACCTCAACAGGCCTTATAACAACTCAACAGACCTTACTGGACCTTAACAAATCTTACTAGACATAAACAGGCTTTAATAAACCTTAACAGACGTTACTGGACATTAACAGACCTTACCGGACCTTAATAAACCTTACTAGACCTTAACAGACATTACTAGATTTTAACAGACCTTACTCGACCTTAACAGGCCTTACTGGACCTTAAGAGGTCTTACTGGACCTTAACAAACCTTACTAGACCTTAACAGAACTTAATAGACCTTAACAGACCTTACTAGACCTTAAAAAACATTTCTAGACCTTAAAAGCACTTACTAGACCTTAACAGACATTACTAGACCTTAAAAGACCTTAATAGACCTTAACAGACCTTAACATGCTTTACTGGACCTTAAAAAGCATTGCTAAATCTTAAAAGATTTTACTAGACCTAACAGACTTTAGCAGACCTTAACATGCTTTACTGGACCTTAAAAGGCCTTATTAGACCTTAACAGATCTTACTAGACCTTAAGAGGCTTTAGCAGACCTTAACATGCTTTACTGGACCTTAAAAGGCCTTACTAGACCTTAACAGATCTTACTGGACCTTAACAGACCTTAGCAGACCTTAACATGCTTTACTGGACATTAAAAGGCCTTACTAGACCTTAACAGACTTTACTAGACCTTAACCGAATCTACTACACCTTAACAGACCATACTAGACATTACTGGACCTTAACAGACCCTAATAGACCTTAACAGACCTTAGATAACCTAAACAGGCCTCACTGGACCTTAGCTGGCCTTACTAGACCATAACAAAACTTAATAGGACTTAACAGACCTTAGTGGACCTTAAAAGGCCTTACTAGACTTTAATGGACCTTACTAAAACTAAACAGACATTACCAGACTTTAACAAATGTTACTAGAATTTAAAAGACCTTTCAAGACCTTAACAGACCTTAGTGGACCTGAACAGACCTTACTAAACCTTAAAAGGTATTACTAGACCTTAACCGACCTTATTAGACCTTAACCAACCTGGGTACACCTTAAAAGGTCTTACTGTACCTTTACAGGCCTTACTAAACTTTAACAGACCTTACAAGACCTTAAAAGACATAACTAGACCTTAAAAGACTTTACTAGAACTTAACAGACCTTACCAGACCTTATCCGACCTTACTAGACCTTAAACAATTTTACTACACCTTAATAGACCTTACTGGACCTGAACAGGCCTTACTAAACCTTAACAGACCTTACTAAACCAAAACAGACCTTAATAGACCTTAACATGCCTTACTAGACCTTACAGACCTTACTAGACCTTATCAGATCTTACTAGACATTAACAGGTCTTACTAGACCTTAACAGACCTTTGCAGACCTTAACAGACCTTAGAAGTCCTTTACAGACATTACTAGACCTTAACAGACCTTACTAGACCTTAATTGACCTTACTAAACCTTAAAAGGTTTAACCAAACCTTAACAGGGCTTACTGGATTTAGCAAGCCTTACTAGACCTTAACAAAACTAACTAGACCTTAACCAACCTTACTGTACCTTAACAGACTTTACTGTACTTTGACAGACTTTTCTACACCTTAACAGACCTTACTGGACCTTAACAGACCTTACTAGACCTTAACAAGCCTTACTAGACCTTAACAGACCTTAATAGAATTTAAATGGCTTTACTAGACCTTAACAGACCCTACTAAACCTTAAAAGACCTTAATAGACCTTAACATGCCTTACTAGACCTTACAGACCTTACTAGACTTTAACAGATCTTACTAGACCTTAACAGGTCTTACTAGACCTTAACAGACCTTAGCAGACCTTAACAGACCTTAGAAGACCTTAACAGACATTACTAGACCTTAACAGACCTTACTAGACCTTAATTGACCTTACTAAACCTTAAAAGGTTTAACCAAACCTTAACAGGGCTTACTGGATTTAGCAAGCCTTACTAGACCTTAACAAAACTAACTAGACCTTAACCAACCTTACTGTACCCTAACAGACCTTACAGTACTTTAACAGACTTTTCTACACCTTAACAGACCTTACTGGACCTTAACAGACCTTACTGGACGTTAACAGACCTTACTAGACCTTAACAAGCCTTACTAGACCTTAACAGACCTTACTAGACTTTAACAGGCCTTACTCGACCTTAATAGACTTTATTGGGCATTAAAATACCTTACTGGACATTAACAGACTTTACTAGACCTTAACAGACTTTACTGGACAATAAAATACCTTACTGGACATTAACAGACATTATTGGACCTTAACAGACTTTACTGGACATTAACAGATTTTACTGGACCCTAACAGACCTTACTGGACATTAACAGACCTTACCGGACCTTAACAGACCTTACTGGACATTAACAGATTTTACTGAACCTCACCAGACCTTACTGGACATTAACAGACTTTACCGGACCTTAAAAGACCTTACTAGAACTTAACAGGCCTTACTAGACCTTAACAGACTTTAGCAGACCTTAACAGGTCTTATTAAACCTTAACAGACCTTACTGGACCTTAACAGACCTTACTGGACTTTAACAGACCTTACTGGACCTTACCAGACCTTACTGGACGTTAACAGACCTTACTAGACATTAACGAGCCTTACTAGACCTTAACAGACCTTAATAGATTTTAAAAGGCCTTACTGCACCTTAACAGATCTTACTAAACCTTAAAAGGCCTTACTAGACTTTAACAGGCCTTACTCGACTTTAACAGACTTTATTGGGCATTAAAGTACCTCACTGGACATTATCAGATTTTACTGGACCTTTACAGACGTTACTGGACATTAACAGATTTTATTGGACCTTAAAAGACCTTACTGGACAATAACAGACCTTACCGGACATTAACAGACCTTACTAGACATTAAGAGGCCTTTATAGACCTTAACAAGCCTTACTAGATTTTAACAGACCTTACTAGACCTTTAAAGGCCTTGCTAGACCTTAAAAGACTTTAACAGACCTTACTAAACCTTCACAGGCCTTACTGTACCTTAACAGACCTTACTGGACTTTAAAAGACCTCAACAGAGCTTAGTAGAACTTAACAGAGCTTACTAGACCTTAACAGACCAAACCGTACCTTAACAGACCTTATTGGACCTTAACAGACCTTACTAGACCTAAACAGGCCTTACTAGAACTTAAAAACCCATACTAGACTTTCAAAGACCTTACGAAACCTAAACAGACCCAACTGGACATTATCAGACCTTCCTTGACCTTAACAGACCTTATTACACCTCAACAGACCTTATTAAACCTCAACAGACCTTAATACACCTCAACAGACCTTACTAGACCTTTACAGATCTTACTAGACATCAACAGGCCTTACTAAACCTTAACAGACGTTACTGAACATTAACAGACCTTACTAGACCTTAACAGGCCTTACTGGACCTTAACAGGCCTTACTGGACCTTAACAAACCTTACTAGACCTTTCCAGAACTTAAAAAACCTTAACAGACCTTAACAGACCTTAAAAGACCTTACCAGACCTTAACAGACATTACTAGACCTTAAAAGACCTTAACATGCTTCACTATACCTTAAAAGGCCTTGCTAGACCTTAACAGATCTTACTAGACCTTAACAGACGTTAGCAGACCTTAACATGCTTTACTGGACTTTAAAAGACCTTTAAGACCTTAACAGATCTTACTAGACCTTAACAGGCCTTAGCAAACTTTAACATGCTCTACAAGACTTTAAAAGGCCTTACTAGACCTTAACAGACCTTACTAGACCTTAACCAAATCTACTACACCTTAACAGACCATACTAGACATTGCTGGACCTTAACAGACATTACTAGACTTTAACAGACCTTAGAAAACCTAAACAGGCCTCACTGGACCTTAGCAGGCCTTACTACACCTTAACAAAACTTAATAGACCTTAACAGACCTTAGTGGACCTTAAAAGTCCTTACTGGACCTTAACAATCGTTACTAGAACTTAAAAGACCTTTCAAGACCATAAGAGACCTTACTGGACCTGAACAGACCTTACTAAACCTTAACAGGCCTTACTAGACCTTAACAGACCTTACTAGACCTTAAACAACCTTAGTAGACCTTAACCAACCTGGGTACACCTTAACAGACCTTACCGTACCTTTAGAGGCCTTACTAAACTTTAACAGACCTTACTAGACCTTAAAAGAAATAAATAGCCCTTAAAAGACTTTACTAGACCTTAACAGACCTTACCAGACCTTATCCGACCTTAGTAGACCTTAACCAATTTTACTACACCTTAATAGACTTTACTGGACTTAAACAGGCCTTATTAAACCTTAACAGACCTTACTAGACCTTAACAGACCTTACTAGACCTTAATAGGCCTTATTATACCTTAACAGACCTTAACAGACCTTAGCAGACCTTAACAGACCTTAGAAGACCTTAACAGACATTACTAGACCTTAACAGACCTTACTAGACCTTAACAGACCTTACTAGACCTTAAAAGGCCTTACTAAACCTTAACCGACCTTACCAGACCTTAACAGGCCTTATTGGACCTTAACGGACCTTACAAGACCTTAACGGACCTTAAAAGACCTTACTGTACCTTAACAGACTTTTCTACATTTTAAAAGACCTTACTGGACCTTAACAGACCTTACTGGACGTTAACAGACCTTACTAGACCTTAACAAGCCTTACTAGACTTTAACAGACCTTAATAGGCTTTAAAAGGCCTTACCTTAACAGACCTTACTAAACCTTAACAGGCCTTACTCAACCTTAACAGACTTCATTAGGCATTAAAATACCTTACTGGACATTAACAGACCTTACTGGACCTTAACAGACTTTACTGGACAATAAAATACCTTACTGGATATTAACAGACATTATTGGACCTTAACAGACTTTACTGGACATTAACAGATTTTACTAGACCTTAATAGACCTTACTGGACATTAGCAGACCTTACCGGACCTTTACAGACCTTACTGGACATTAACAGATTTTAACAGACCTTAAAAGACCTAACTGGACATTAACAGACTTTACCAGACCTTAAAAGACCTTACTAGAACTTAACAGGCCTTACTAGACCTTTACAGACCTTAGCAGACCTTAACAGGTCTTATTAAACCTTAACAGACCCTACTGGACCTTAACAGACCTTACTGGACCTTAACAGACCTTACTGGACCTTAACAGACCTTACTGGACGTTAACAGACCTTACTAGACCTTACCAAGCCTTACTAGACCTTAACAGACCTTACTAGACTTTAAAAGGCCTTACTAGACCTTAACAGACCTTTCTAAACCTTAACTGGCCTTACTAGAATTTAACAGGCCTTACTCGACCTTAACAGACTTCACTGGGCATGAAAATACCTTACTGGACATTAACAGACCTTACTGGACCTTAACAGACTTTACTGAACATTAACAGATTTTACTGGACCTTAAAAGACCTTACTGGACAATAACAGACCTTACCGGACATTAACAGACTTTACTGGATGTTAACAGGCCTTATTAGACCTTTACAAGCCTTACTAGATTTTAACAGACCTTACTAGACCTTTCAAGGTTTTACTAGACCTTAACAGACCTTAACAGACCTTACTAAACCTTCACAGGCCTTACTGTACCTTAAAAGGCCTCAACAGAGCTTAGTAGACCTTAACAGAGCTTACTAGACCTTAACAGACCAAACTGTACCTTAACAGAGCTTACTAGACCTTAACACGGCTACTCAACCTCAACATGTGGCTAAGCAGAACCTGCAGTTTGAAAGGTATGGATTATATTGACAATTTTAATTTATTCTGGGGACGCAGATAATTTTTTTACCCAGATGGCACCCACCTAAGCAAGACTGGAGTGAAGGCACTAAACGACAACCTCCATTTTGCTCTTCGCCACCCATCTGCTTCTTGGACTGACTCGACACAATATGTGCATCCTCAACCTCCCTCACCTGCTTTCAACCATGAAGGACCATCAAACATACAATCCCCATCACTGGAGAACACAGCTCAGGCTGAGTTTCTGACTCTTGACGAAAGCTATTACGACCTTCATCATCAGGCAGTGACACAGCAGTCAACAGCAGAGACATCACAGTCATCCTCCAATTTCTCTCTCTCAACAACATCACCTCCACATATGGATTTCACAGAGAAAATGGAGAAACTGGTGTGTGTTGGGACTAAATTCTCACACTCCATCTCAGCCAGTCCACAGGTTTCACTCAAAAAGCGCAGGGCACCCCTTCCACTGCCACTTCAGCACCGTCAGCAGCAGCCTTGTACTTCATCTACTCTGGCTGAGTTCAGAATGTTCAGCGAGTGCTACTGATAGCGGCTTCAGAATACAAAACAATGATAACACGTTGTGATGTGTTCAGGGTCCTTGCTATAGCAGATATGATACTGACAACAGTTTGGAGAGTAAGCTTGGACCCAGTATGCCTGAAATGTTTTCTATTCCTGTGTTGATTAGAAATAGAAAGAATAGAACGCATTCAGCATATCAAGTCAACCAGTCTAACCTCTTACCTGTACCATGACAACCTCGGGCTGCCCCAGGGGCTCCTGTGGTTCCTTTAAAGCTAGCTCTGCTTAATGTTAGATCTCTAGCCAACAAATCATTTTTAGTGAATGACATAATTCTATCCTACAGTTTAGATTTTCTGTTTCTAACTGAAACATGGTTAGCAGAAGGCAGCAGTGCTACTGTTCTTAATGAAACAGCACCAGAAAACTTCAGTTATATGTGTGTCGAAGTGCTAGGAAAGGTGGAGGAGTAGCTGCCTTATTTAAAGATGTATTCCAGTGCAAAGAGACTGTGCTTGGCAATTTTATGTCTTTTGAATACGTCTGTTTTATTTTGAAGGCTACTCCCCAAATTTTTTTTTTAACCATTTATAAACCTCCAAGATACTCTGCACATTTTATAGATGAATTTGCTGAACTACTGTCAGTTATCTCCACTGAGTACAGCTTTTTCATCATAACTGGGGAATTTAACATCCACTTAGATAATAACAAGGACAATAACACCAAAGAACTTTTTGGACTTTTTGACACGTTTGGTCTATTGCAACATGTGAAAGGGCCTACACATACTCGAGGGCACACTCTGGATCTAGTTATTTCTAAAGGTCTTAACATTTCTTCTGTTATGGTCAAGGACTTGGCCCTCTCTGATCATTTTTGTGTCTTCTTTGAAATGCTGATCACTACAGATGCTCAAACTAGCTCTGTTTCTGTTAAGAAAAGGTATATTAATGAAAGTACTAGTTCTCGGTTTATGGAGGCCATAGCTATATCACCAACTTTAATTGCAGAGTCAGTTGATGAACTCCTGGATAACTTTAACGTGAAAATATTGACTGTCATGGATGTGGTTGCCCCGGTAAAAGTCATGAAAACGTTGAGCAAACAGAAAGCACCATGGCGTAACACAATGATGGTAATAGCTCTGAAAAGAGAATGCAGGAGAGCTGAACGTAAGTGGAGGAAAACAAAACTTCAAATCCACTATGATCTCTATAAGCAAAGCCTTTGTAGTTTTAACTCTGAGTTATGCAGGGCTAGACAGCTGTATTTCTCTAAGATCATTAACAGGAACATCAACAACACCCGCACTCTATTCAACATGGTCGACAAGCTTACAAATCCTCCAAAACAGGTCACGCCAAAACTTCTGTCCACAGAGAAATGTAATGAATTTGCTCATTTCTTCTGTGAAAAAATCTAAACTATTAGACTGACCATCAACGCCACTCAGTCAAACGATGAAACCATGCTGCCCCTACAGACACCTAAAAATAACATGACTATGTCACAATTTAATACAATAGACCAAAATACTCTAGAGAAAACAGTTCAGCATCTTAAATCATCGACATGTTGTCTCGACATTCTGCCATCTGAATTTTTTTAAACTATTTTTAACTCTGTAAAAACTGATTTGCAACAAATAGTTAATGGCTCACTAGCATCAGGCGTTTTCGCAAAGTCACTGAAAACAGCTGCCATCAAACCACTCCTAAAAAAGAGAACTCTGGATGCGTCTGTGTTAAACAACTACAGGCCGGTCTCAAATCTTCCTTTCATAGCTAAGATCATTGAGAAAGTTGTTTACAATCAAGTCAGCAGTTTTTTGAATTCCAGTGGTTATTTTGACAAATTTCAGTCAGGCTTTCGACCTCACCACAGCACTGAAACGGCTCTCGTAAAAGTGTTAAATGATCTACGGCTGAATACTGACTCGGGTAAAATATCAGTTCTGGTTTTACTGGATCTTAGTGCTGCCTTTGACACTGTAGATCATAGAATACTGCTGGATAGGTTGGAAAACTGGGTTGGACTTTCCGGAACAGTCCTTAATTGGTTCAGGTCTTACTTAGAAGACCGGAGTTACTTCATCACTATTGGCAGCTGTGAAACTGACAGGGTGGCTATGACATGTGGAATCCTCCAGGGATCAGTTCTCGGACCTCTTCTGTTCAATCTTTATATGCTGCCATTAGACCAAATGCTACAGGCTAATAACATTGATTACCATAGTTATGCAGATGACACACAGATATATCTGGCTCTCTCACCAGATGATTACAGCCCAATAGATTCACTGTGTCAGTGTCTGGAGAACATCAATAACTGGATGAGCCAGAATTTCTTACAGTTAAATAAGGACAAAACAGAGATTGTCGTGTTTGGCAGCAAAGAGAAGAGGATTAGTGTCAGTGAACACCTCAGTTCCCGGGCTCTAAAAACCAAAGACCAAGTCCGAAATCTTGGCGTTCTAATAGACTCAGATCTCACATTCACCAGCCATATTAAAACCATCACCAAAACAGCCTTCTACCATCTTAGAAATATAGCCAAAATCAAGGGTCTAGTGTGCCAACAAGACCTAGAGAAGCTGATCCATGCTTTTATCTCCAGTAGGGTGGACTATTGTAATGGTCTCTTAACTGGACTTCCAAAGAAGACCATTAAACAGTTACAGCTCATTCAGAACCCTGCTGCTAGAGTTTTAACTAAGACGAAGAGAACTGAGCACATCACTCCAGTTCTATAATCTCTACACTGGCTTCCGGTTAGTTACAGAATAGAATTTAAAGTGCTGCTACTGGTCTATAAATCACTGAATGGGTTCGGCCCAGAATACATCTCAGAAATGTTTAGAGAATATAAAC
Source organism: Trichomycterus rosablanca (assembly GCF_030014385.1). NCBI lineage: Eukaryota > Metazoa > Chordata > Actinopteri > Siluriformes > Trichomycteridae > Trichomycterus > Trichomycterus rosablanca. The sequence continues at coordinate 19,364,668 of NC_085990.1, forward strand.
CCAGTAGATCTCTTAGATCCATGGACTCAGGTCAGCTAGTTGAGCCCAGAGTCCAAACTAAACATGGTGAAGCAGCATTTAGCTGTTGGGCTGCATATAACTGGAACAGACTGCCAGGAGATATTAGATGTTCCGCAAATGTAGAAATGTTTAAATCCAGGTTAAAAACTTTTCTTTTTTCTTGTGCCTATGATTGAGCTCGAAATTTTTGCTATTACCCTATTTCTTTTAGTTTTTCATACTCTTAATAATTCTTTTTATAAAGTAGTGTACATTCTAAATTGTAGTGTATATTTTACTATATTTTCTTTTAGTTTTCATGTTTTAATTGCTTATCTCTCTTGTTTTATTTTCATATTTCTTAAATTGTAGGGTATATTTTACAATATTTTCTTTAAATTTTTCATGTTCTTAATTTTTTATCTCTCTTGTCTGAATTTCATATTCTCTTAATTGTAACTAAATGTTTGCAAGAAGTCTTTCTGAGATTCTAGATCTCAGGAATGTTTTAATGCTTTTAATTTTTTTTTTTCCCCTTATGTAAAGCACTTTGAATTGCCACTGTGTATGAAAGGTGCTATACAAATAAACTTGCCTTGCCTTGCCTTGCCTAACAGACCTTACTAGATACTAGATACCTTGAATAACCATACTAGACTTTCACAGACCTTACTAAACCTTAACAGACCTAACTGGACATTAACAGACCTTCATTGACCTTAACAGACCTTATTACACCTCAACAGACCTTATTACACCTCAACAGACCTTAATGGACCTTAACAGATCTTACTAGACATAAACAGGCCTTACTAAACCTTAACAGACGTTACTGGACATTAACAGACCTTAACAAACCTTAATATACCTTATTAGACCTTAACAGACATTACTAGACCTTAACAGACTTTACTTGACCTTAACAGGCCTTACTGGACCTTAACAGGCCTTACTAAACCTTAACAAACCTTACTAGACCTTAACAGAACTTAATAGACTTTAACAGACCTTAATAGACCTAAAAAAAACATTACTAGACCTTAACAGACCTTACTAGACCTTAACAGACATTACTAGACCTTAACAGACCTTAACATGCTTTACTGGACCATAAAAGGCCTTGCTAGACCGTAACAGATTTTACTAGACCTTAACAGACTTTAGCAGACCTTAACAAACCTCACAAGACCTTAAAAGACATTACTAGACCTTAACAGACCTTACAAGACCTTAATAGACATTACAAAACCTTAACAGACCTTACAAGACCTTAATAGACATTATTAGATTTTAACAGATCTTAACAGACATTAATAGACCTTAACAGATTTTAATAGACCTTAATAGACCATACTGGACATTAAGAGATTTTTTTAAACCTTAACAGACCATACTAGACTTTAACAGACGTTACTGGACCTTAAAATACCTTACTAGACTCTACAAGACCTTAAAAGACCTTACTGGACCTTAACAAGCCTTACAAGACCTTACTACACCTTCACAGGCCTTACTAGAGCGTAACAGACCTTACTGGATTTTAACAGACATTACTAGACCTTAACAGAACTTACTGGATCTTAACAGACCTTACTGGACCTTAACAGACAATTCTAGACCTTAAAAAGCCTTACTAGACCCTAACAGACCTTACTAGACCCTAACAGACCTTACTAGACCTTAACAGACCTTACTAAACCTTAAAAGACCTGACTAGAACTTAACAGACCTTAATAGACCTTAACAGACCTTAACAGACCTAAAAAGAACTTACTAGACCTTACTAGACCTTATCAGACCTTACAAGACCTTAAGAGATTTTACTAGATTTTAACAGATGTTAACAGACCTTACTAGACCTTAAAATACATTTTCTAGACCTTAAAAGACCTTACTAGACTTTAACATACATTACTAGACTTTAACAGATCTTACTAGACCTTACTAGACCTTAAAATACATTTTCTAGACCTTAAAAGACCTTACTAGACTTTAACATACATTACTAGACTTTAACAGATCTTACTAGACCTTACTAGACATTACTACACCTTAACAGACCTTACTGGACCTTAACAGACCTCACTAAAACTTGACAGATCTTACAAGACCTTAAAAGACCTAAATAGACCTTAACAGATCTTAATAGACCTTAACAGACATTACTACACCTTAACAGACCTTACTAGACCTTAACAGACCTTAACATGCTTTACTGGACCTTAAAAGGCCTTGCTAGACCTTAACAGATTTTACTAGACCTTAACAGACTTTAGCAGACCTTAACAAACCTTACAAGATTTTAAAAGACATTACTAGACTTTAACAGACCTTACAAGACCTTAATAGACTTTACAAAACCTTAACAGACCTTACAAGACCTTAATAGACATTACTAGACCTTAACAGATCTTAACAGACATTAATGGACTTTAACAAATTTAACTAGACCTTAACAGACCTTACTGGATATTAGGAGATTTTATTCAACCTTAACAGACCATAATAGACCTTAACAGACGTTACTGGACCTTAAAAGACCTTACTAGACCCTACAAGACCTTAAATGACATTACTGGACTTTAACAAGCCTTACTAGACCTTAATAGACGTCACTAGACCTTAAAAGATCTAAATAGACCTTAACAAGCCTTACAAGACCTTAAAAGACCTTACTACACCTTCACAGGCCTTACTAGAGCTTAACAGACCTTACTAGACTTTAACAGACATTACTAGACCTTAACAGACCCTACTGGACTTTATCAGACCTTACTGGACCTTAACAGACCTTCCTAAACCTTAAAAAGCCTATCTAGACCTTAACAGACCTTACTAGACCTTAACAGACCTTAATAGAGCTTAACAGACCTTAACAGACCTAAACAGACCTAAACAGACCTTACTAGACCTTAACAGACCTTAACAGACCTAAACAGACCTTACTAGACCTTAAAAGACGTTATCAGACCTTACTAGACCTTAAAAGACATTACAAGACCTTAAGAGACCTTACTAAACTTTAACATACCTAACTAGACTATAACAGATCTTATTAGACCTTACTAGACATTACTACACCCTAAAAGACCTTACTGGACCTTAACAAACCTCACTAAAACTTGACAGATCTTACAAGACCTTAACAGGCCTCACTAAACCTAAACAAAGCTTTCTAGAACTTAACAGACCTTAATGGAACGTAACAGACCTTTCTAGACCTTATTAGACATTATTAGACCTTAACATAACTTACTAGACCTTAACAGACCTTACTAAACCTTAACAGACCTTACTGGACCTTAACAGACCTTACTAAACCTTAACAGACCTTACTAGACCTTAAGACATCTTACTTGACATTAACAGATCTTACTAAACTTTAACAGACCTTACTGGACCTTAACAGAATTTACTAGACTTTTATAGACATTATTAGAGCTTAACAGACCTTACTAAACCTTAACAGACCTTACTAGAACTTAATAGATCTTACTGGACTTTAACAGACTGTACTAGATTTTAATAGACAATGATAGACCATAACAGACCTTATTAAACCTTAACAAATCTTACTAGAACTTGAAAGATTTTACTGGACATTACCAGACATTACTAGACTTTAACAGGCCATACAAAACCTTAACAGACCTTACTGGACCTTAACAGACCTTACTAGACCTTCACAGACCTTACTAGACTTTAACAAACCTTAACAGACTTTACAAGACCTTAACAGACCATACTGGAACTTATCAGACCTTAACAGACCTTACTAGACCTTAACAGACATTACTAGACCTTAACAGACATTACTAGACCTTAAAAGACTTAATTGGACAATAACAGACCTTTCTGGACCTTAACAGACCTTACTGGACCTTAAGAGACCTTAGTAGACTTTCACAAGCCTTACTGGATTTTAACAAGCCTTACTGGACCTTAACAGAGCTAACTGGACTTTAACAGACCTAACAAGACCTTAACAGACCTTGCAAGACTTTAACAGACCTTACTGAAAATTAAAAGACCCTAACAGACCTTACTAGACATTAACAGACATTACTAAACTTTAACAAACTTTACTAGACCTTAACAGACCTTACAAGACCTTAACAGACTTTGCTGAACATTAACAGACCTTACCGAACATTAACAGACCCTAGTGGACGTTAACAAGCCTTTTTAGTCCTTAACAAGCCTTACTAGATTTCAAAAGACCTTACTAGACCTTTAAAGGCCTTACTAGACCTTAAAAGACGTTAACAGACCTTACTAAACCTTCACAGGCCTTACTGTACCTTAACAGACCTTACTGGACCTTAAAAGACCTCAACAGAGCTTAGTAGACCTTAACAGAGCTTACTAGACCGTATAAAACCTTACTAGACCTTAACAGACCTTACTGTACCTTAACAGACCTTACTGGACTTTAACAGACATTACTAGACCTTAAAAGACCTTACTGGACCTAAACATACCTTACTAAACCTTAAAAAACCTTATTAGACATTTAAAAGACCTTAATGGACCTAAACAGACCTTACTGGACCTTAAGAGACCTTCCTAGACCTTAAAAGGCCTTACTAGATCTTAACAGACCTTACTAGACCTTAAAAGACCTTACTAAACCTTACAAGACCTGACTAGAATTTAACAGACCTTACTGGACCTTAACAGACCTTAGCAGAACTAAACAGACCTCACTAGACCTTAACAGACCTTACAAGACCTTTAGAGATTTTACTAGACCTTAACAGACGTTAACAGACCTTAAGAGACCTTACAAGACTTTAACATACCTTACTAGACTTAAACAGATCTTACTAGGCCTAACTAGACATTACTACACCTTAACAGACCTTTCTGGACCTTAACAGACCTCACTACAACTTGACAGATCTTACAAGACCTTAACAGGCTTTACCTAACCTAATCAAGCCTTTCTAGAACTTAACAGACCTTAATGGAACTTAACAGACCTTTCTAAACCTTAATAGACATTATTAGATCTTATCATAACTTACTAGACCTTAACAGACCTTACTAAACCTTAACATACTTTACTGGACCTTAACAGACCTTACTAAATCTTAACAGACCTTACTAGACCTTAACAGACATTACTAGACCTTAAAAGACTTAACTGGACATTAACAGACCTTTCTGGACCTTAAGAGACCTTATTAGACCTTCACAAGCCTTACTGGATTTTAACAAGCCTTACTGGACCTTAACAGAGCTAACTGGACTTTAACAGACCTTACAAGACCTTAACAGACCTTGCAAGACCTTAACAGACCTTGCAAGACTTTAACAGACCTTAATGGAAATTAAAAAACCTTAACAGACCTTACTAGACATTAACAGACATTACTAAACTTTAACAAACTTTACTAGACCTTAACAGACCTTACAAGACCTTTACAGACTTTGCTGGACATTAACAGAACTTACCGGACATTAACAGACCCAAGTGGACGTTAACAAGCCTTATTAGTCCTTAACAAGCCTCACTAGATTACAAAACTTAACAGAACTTACTGGACCTTAACATACCTTAACAGAACTAAACAGACCTCACTAGACCTTAAAAGACATTACTAGACCTTAAAAGACCTTACAAGACTTTAACATACCTTACTAGACTTTAACAGATCTTACTAGACCTTACTAGACATTATTACACCTTAACAGACCTTACTAGACCTTAACAGACCTCACTAAAACTTGACAGATCTTACAAGACCTTAACAGGCCTCACTAAACCTAAACAAGCATTTCTAGAACTTAACAGACCTTACTGGAACTTAACAGACCTTTCTAAACTTAATAGACATTATTAGATCTTAAAATAACTTACTAGACCTTAACAGACCTTACTAAACCTTAACATACTTTACTGGACCATTAAAAGACCTTACTAAACCTTAACAGACCTTACTAGACCTTAACAGACCTTACTTGACCTTACTTGACCTTAACAGATCTTACTAAACTTTAACAGACCTTACTGGACCTTAACAGAATTTACTAGACTTTTATAGACATTATTAGAGCTTAACAGACCTTACTAAACCTTAACAGACCTTACTAGAACTTAACAGATATTACTGGACTTTAACAGACTGTACTAGATTTTAATAGACATTGTTAGACCATAACAGACCTTATTAAACCTTAACAAATCATACTAGAACTTGACAGATTTTACTGGACAATAACAGACATTATTAGACTTTAACAGGCCATACTAAACCTGAACAGACCTTACTGGACCTTAACAGACCTTAACAGACCTTACTAGACCTAAACAGACCTTACTAGACTTTAACATACCTTAACAGACCTTACAAGACCTTAACAGACCTTACAAGACCTTAACAGACCCTACTGGAATTTAAAAGACCTTAGCAGACCTTTCTGGACCTTAAAAGACCTTACTGGACCTTAAGAGACCTTACTAGACTCTAACAAGCCTTACTGGATTTTAACAAGCCTTACTGGACCTTAACAGAGCTAACTGGACTTTAACAGACCTTACAAGACCTTAACAGACCTTGCAAAACTTTAACAGACCTTACTGGAAATTAAAAGACCTTAACAGACCTTACTGGACATTAACAGACATTAATAAACTTTAACAAACTTTACTAGACCTTAACAGACCTTACAAGACCTTAACAGACCTTACAAGACCTTAACAGACTTTGCTGGACATTAACAGACCTTACCGGACATTAACAGACCCTAGTGTACGTTAACAAGCCTTATTAGTCCTTAACAAGCCTTACTAGATTTCAAAAGACCTTACTAGACCTTCAAAGGCCTTACTAGACCTTAAAAGACTTTAACAGACCTTAATAAACCTTCACAGGCCTTACTGTACCTTAACAGACCTTACTGGACCTTAAAAGACCTCAAAAGAGCTTAGTAGACCTTAACAGAGCTTACTAGACCTTATCAAACCTTACTAGACCTTAACAGACCTTACTGTACCTTAACAGACCATACTGGACTTTAACAGACATTACTAGACCTTAAAAGACCTTATTGGACCTAGACATACCTTACTAAACCTTAAAAAACCTTACTAGACAAAAAAAAGACCTTACTGGACCTTAACAGACCTTACTGGACCTTAAGAGACCTTCCTAGACCTTAAAAGGCCTTACTAGATCTTAAAAGACCTTACTAGACCTTAAAATACCTTACTAAACCTTACAAAACCTGACTAGAACTTAACAGACCTTACTGGACCTTAACAGACCTAAACAGACCTTACTAGATTAACAGACTTTACAAGACCTTAAGAGATTTTACTAGACCTTAACAGACGTTAACAGACCTTAATAGACCTTAAAAAAACTTACTAAACCTTACAAGACCTGACTATACCTTAACAGACCCTAATAGACCTTAACAGACCTTAACAGAACTAAACAGACCTCACTAGACCTTAACAGACCTTAAGAGATTTTACTAGACCTTAACAGACGTTAACAGACCTTACTAGACCTTAAAAGACATTACTAGACCTTAAGAGACCTTACAAGACTTTATCATACCTTACTAGACTTTAATAGATCTTACTAGACCTTACTAGACATTACTACACCTTAACAGACCTTACTGGACCTTAACAGACCTCACTAAAACTTGACATATCTTACAAGACCTTAACAGGCATTACTAAACCTTAACAAACCTTTCTAGAACTTAACAGACCTTACTGGACCTTAACAGACCTTTTAAGACCTCAATAGACAGTATTAGACCTTAACAGACCTTGCTAGACCTTAAAAGACCTTACTAAACCTTAACATACTTTACTGGACCTCAACAGACCTTACTAAACCTTAACATACTTTACTGGACCTCAACAGACCTTACTAAACCTTAACAGACCTTACTAGAACTCAAAAGACCTTACTAGACCTTAAAATATATTATTAGACCTTAACAGACCTTACTTGACCTTTAAAGACCTTACTAAACTTTAAAAGACCTTATTGGACCTTAACAGACCTCAATAGACTTTTATAGACATTATTAGAGCTTAACAGACCTTACTAGAACTTAACAGATCTTACTGGACTTCAACAGACATTACTAGACTTTAACAGGCCATACTAAACCTTAACAGACCTTATTGGACCTTAACAGACCTTACTATACTTTAACAGACCTTACTAGACCTTAACAAACCTTACAAGACCTTATCAGACCTTACTGGAACTTAAAAGACCTTAACAGACCTTACTAGAATTAAAAGACATTACTAGACTTTAACAGACATTACTAGACCTTAACAGACCTTACTAGACCTTAACAAACATTACTAGACCTTAACAGACATTACCAGACCTTAAAAGACTTAACTGAAAATTAACAGACCTTTCTGGATCTTAACAGACCTTACTGGACCTTAAGAGACCTTACTAGACCTTAACAAGCCTTACTGGAACTTAACAAGCAGTACTGGACCTTAACAGAGGTAAGTGGACTTTAACAGACCTTAAAAGACCTTAACAGACCTTACAAGACCTTAACAGGCCTTACTGGAAATTAAAAGACGTTACCAGACTCTAATAGACATTAACAGACATTACTAAACTTTAACAGACTTTAATAGACTTTAACAGACCTTACTAGACCTTAACAGATCTTACTGGACCTTAACAGACTTTGCTGGACATTAACAGATTTTACTGGACCTTAACAGACCTTACTGGACCTTAACAGACCTTACAGGACGTTAACAGGCCTTATTAGACCTTAACAAGCCTTACTAGATTTTAACAGACCTTACTAGACCTTAAAAGGCCTTGCTAGACCTTAACAGATTTTACTAGACCTTAACAGACTTAAGCAAACCATAACATGCTTTACTGGACCTTAAAAGGCCTTATTGGACCTTAACAGATCTTACTAGACCTTAACAGGCCTTAGCAGACCTTAAAATGCTTTACTGGACCTTAAAAGGCCTTACTAGACCTTAACAGATCTTACTAGACCTTAACAGACCTTAGCAGACCTTAACATGCTTTACTGGACTTTAAAAGGCCTTACTAGACCTTAACAGATCTTACTAGACCTTTACCGAATCTACTACACCTTAACAGGACATACTAGACATTACTAAACCTTAACAGATTTTACTAGACCTCAACAGACCTTAGAAAACCTAAACAGGCTTTACTGGACCTTAGCAGGCCTTACTAGACCTTAACAAAACTTACTAGACCTTAACAGACTTTAGTGGACCATAACAGGCCTTACTGGATCTTAACGGACCTTACTAAACCTTAAAAGACCTGACTAGAACTTAACAGACATTAATAGACCTTAACAGACCTAAACAGACCTTAGTAGACCTTAACAGACCTTACAAGACCTTAAGAGATTTTACTAGACCTTAACAGACGTTAACAGACCTTACTAGACGTTAAAAGACATTACTAGACCTTAGAAGACCTTATTAGACTTTAACATATCTTACTAGACCTTACCAGACCTTACTAGACATTACTACACCTTAACAGGCCTTACTGGACCTTAACGGACCTTACTAGACCCTACAAGACCTTAAAAGATCTTACTAGACCTAAACAAGCCTTACAAGACCTTAAAAGACCTTACTACAACTTAAAAGGCCCTACTAGATCTTAACAGACCTTACTGGACTTTAACAGACATCACTAGACCTTAACAGACCTTATAAAACCTTAAAAGACCTGACTAGAACTTAACAGACCTTAATAGACCTTAACAGACCTAAACAGACCTTAGTAATAATAATAATAATACATTTTATTTAATAGGCGCCTTTCTGACACCCAAGGACACCTTACAATCACCACAACAATAAAATACAAAGAAACAAACAAGCAGCAATTAAAACAGTTAAAACTATGACACAGCAAAAGCACCAATCAGGTGTTATAGGCTGTCCTAAACAGGTGAGTCTTAAGTGAGGATTTGAACTGTTGGAGAGAGCTTATGTTCCGTAAGTCAGATGGCAGAGAATTCCAAAGTCGGGGAGCAGAGCGACTAAAAGCTCTGCTCCCCATGGTGGTAAGACGGGCAGAGGGTACAGTAAGGTGAATAGAGGAGGAAGATCTGAGAGAACGAGAGGGAGTAGCAACAGTGAGAAGATTAGAGAGATAAGTTGGAGCGAGATTATGGATGGCCTTGAAAGTGAGAAGAAGGATTTTGTAGTCAATGCGGAACTTGACCGGGAGCCAGTGGAGCTGTGACAGAACAGGAGTGATATGGTGGAAAGAAGGGGTTCTAGTAATAATACGGGCAGCTGAGTTTTGGACCAGTTGAAGCTTATGGAGAGATTTGTGTGGAAGACCGAAAAGGAGAGAATTACAATAGTCTAGACGGGAAGTGACAAGGCTATGAACAAGAATGGCAGTGGTATGTGGAGTAAGAGATGGGCGAAGACGACTGATATTACGTAAGTGGAAATAAGCAGACCGGGTAATGTTATTGATATGGGCTTGGAATGATAGAGTAGTGTCGAGGATGACACCCAAACTCTTTACCAGAGTTGAGGGGATAACAGAAAAATTGTCAATGTCAATAGACAGACTGTTGATTTTGGATAATGTTGTTTTAGTACCAACGAGGAGAACCTCAGTTTTATCACTGTTTAATTTTAGGAGATTTGCCGAAAACCAGGATTTTATTTCTGTTAAAAAATCAGTAAGGGAGGTGGGTGGGATGTTGAGAGTGGGTTTACAGGAGAAATAGAGCTGGGTGTCATCCGCATAACAGTGGAAGCTAATGTGGTGTTTACGAAAGATATGGCCAAGGTGAAGGAGGTAAATGATGAAAAGAAGGGGCCCCAAGACAGAGCCCTGGGGCACACCTGAAGCAACAGGAGAGGGCTGAGATGTAAATGTTTTAAGCTGAATAAACTGAGTGCGACAAGAGAGATATGATTTGAACCAGCTTAGGGGAGTCTGAGTGATACCAATGGAAGAAAGTCTATTGAGGAGGGTGGTGTGACAGATGGTGTCAAATGCTGCACTTAGGTCTAGTAGGATAAGGATTGAGAGTGAACCGGAATCAGCTGCCATGAGGAGGTCATTGGTGACTTTTATCAGAGCAGTTTCTGTGCTATGGAGAGGGCGGAAACCAGATTGGAACTGTTCATACAGGTTGTTATAGGATAAGTAAGTATGTAGTTGAGATGCTACTATTTTTTCTAGAATTTTGGAAATGAAGGGTAGATTAGAAATCGGCCGTAGATTATTGAAATTAGTTGGATCTGCACCAGGTTTTTTCAGAATCGGAATTATTACTGCAGTTTTGAAAGAAGCAGGAACAGTTCCAGTGGAAAGAGAGGAATGGATAATGGAAGAAATGATAGGAACCAGTGAGGGAAGACAGGTTTTTACTAATACTGAGGGGATGGGGTCTAACTGACAAGTAGATGGCTTAAGCTTCCGGATGATGTCTGATATTTCAGAGGTGGAAGGGAGATGAAAGAGAGAAAAAGAATGAGCGGGAGGAGAGAAATCAGAGGTAAACCTGGAAGTTGGTTGTAAACTAACATGATGGTGAATTGTACTGATTTTTTCATTAAAGAATGACATTAGTGAGTTACAAAAGTCAACTGAATGCAGGTGAGATGGAAGAGAGTCCGGGGCTCGAGTAATACTTTTGTACAATGAAAATAGTGACTTAAAATTACCTTCGTTTGAATGGATTATGTCAGTGTAATAATTGGATTTACTTTGTGAAATACAATCCTTGTAGTGTAGCATATGATCTTTGTACATTTCTTTATGAACAGAAAGTCCAGTTTTCCTTTGGAGCCGCTCAAGTTGCCGTCCTTTAGCCTTCATGAGCCGGAGTTCGGGCGTAAACCAGGGGGCTGGACGGGAGAATGAAACGGACTTAGTTTTTAGTGGAGCCAGGGAGTCGAGTACAGAATGAAGCCCAGTATTGTAGTGTGATACCAGGTCATCAAGGGTGGTTAGATTATGATTGTCCATTGTGGAGTTAATACTGGAGGAGAGAGAATCCAAATTAATGTCCTTAATATTGCGGAAAGAAATGAGACGGGGGAATTTATTGATAGACAGAGAGAGACAGACATTAAATGAAAGGAAGAAATGGTCAGATATGGGGAGTTCATCAGCGGTACTGTCTAGAGGAGATAAACCTGAACAGCAAATTAAATCCAGGATGTGACCCTTGCTGTGAGTGGGAAAGTTGATATACTGCTGAAGTCCAAAACCCTCAATACAACTTATGAAATCTTTGGTAAGAGGGTTATTAATATTGTCCATATGAATATTAAAATCACCCAGCACAATGTTATTTGGTGAAAGGGTGGACAGGTGTGTGAGCAGAGTGGCAAAGTCATTTAAAAATTCTCTGTTTGGTTTTGGTGGACGATAGATGACAGTAATGATGGTGGGAATAGATCCAGACAGCTTACACATGGTCGATTCGAAGGAGGAGAAGGTAGGGACAGACACCGACGAGACTTTCCACTTCTCGTGGTGAATTATCGCGAGACCTCCTCCCCGACTGGTGACACGTGGTTGGGAGATGTAAACAAACCCCGGAGGAGTTGATTCATTAAGTTGTGTAAAGTCACTTGGTTGTTGCCAAGTTTCGGTTAAACAGAGAAAGTCCAACTTACGGTCCGTGATGAGATCTTGGATGAGATGTCCCTTGCTCGTGAGTGAACGGATGTTGAGCAGACCGAAGTTGACAGTGGAGTTTTCGCATTTCGCAACCGGAGAAGCTCAGCAGCAGAGTACTGAAGCAGGCCCGTCACAGGTTGGTGAATAAATGCCAGCAGAGTCCAGACAAACACCGACCAGATATGGATCCTTCCGGTTAGCATTTTAGGTGAAGCCACAGGGCAGCTTGAACAGGTAAACACAGGTAGAAGCGGTTCAAGTCCGTATGGCTAAATCGCCAATCTTGCTAATACCACCAAAAGAAAGCTTTACCTGCCCAGATTAGAACAATTGCATAGTCCAGAGAAACACCAGCTTTAAAAGTTTAAGATAAAACTTAGTTAAGCGACGATAAAACTTGGATTACCGGCGAGCAGCGGCAGCAAGTCGCGCCAGCGTTCACTCGTTCCCTTAGTAGACCTTAACAGACCTTACAAGACCTTAAGAGATTTTACTAGACCTTAACAGACGTTAACAGACCTTAATAGACGTTAAAAGACATTACTAGACCTTAGAAGACCTTACTAGACTTTAACATATCTGACTAGACCTTACCAGACCTTACTAGACATTACTACACCTTAACAGGCCTTACTGGAACTTAACAGACCTCACTAAAACTTGACAGATCTTACTAGACCTTAACAGGCCTCACTAAACCTTAACAAACTTTACTAGAACTTAACAGACCTTACTGGACCTTAAAAGACCTTTCTAGACCTTATTAGACATTATTAGACCTTAACAGACCTTACTAGACCATAACAGACCTTACTAGACCATAACAGACCTTACTAAACCTTAACAGACCTAACTAGAACTTAACAGACCTTACTAGACCTTAATAGACATTATTAGATCTTAACAGACCTTACTTGACCTTAACAGACCTTACTAAACTTTAACAGACTTTACTGGACCTTAACAAACCTTACTAGACTTTTATAGACATTATTAGAGCTTAACAGACCTTATTAAACCTTAACAGACCTTACTAGAACTTAACAGATCTTACTGGACCTTAACAGACCTTACTAGACCTTAACAGAAATTACTAGACCTTAAAAGACTTAACTGAACATTAACATACCTTTCTGGACCTTAACAGACCTTACTGGACCTTATCAGACCTTACTAGACCTTAACAAGCCTTACTGGACCTTAACAGAGCTCATTGTACTTTAACAGACCTTACAAGACCATAAAAGACTTTACAAGAACATAACAGACCTTACTGGAAATTAAAAGATCTTAACAGACTTTACTAGACCTTAACAGACCTTACAAGACCTTAACAGACCTTACTGGAACTTAACAAACCTTAACAGACCTTACTAGACCTTAACAGACATTACTAGACCTTAAAAGACTTAACTGGAAATTAAGAGACCTTTCTAGACCATAACAGACCTCACTAGACGTTAACAGACCTCACTAGACGTTAACAGACTTTAAAAGACCATAGTAGACCTTACTGGACCTTAACACATTTTAACAGACCCTAATAAACCTTAACAGACCTTACTGGATCTTAAAAGACTTTACTAGACCTTAACAGACATTACTGGAACTTAAAAGACCTTACTGGATTTTAACAAGCCTTACAAGACCTTAACAGATCTTACTAGACCTTAACAAGCCTTACTAGACTTTAATAGACGTCACTAGAACTTAAAAAGCTTTACTAGACCTTAACAAGCCTTACAAGACTTTAAAAGACCTTACTACACCTTAACAGTCTTCACTAGACCTTAACAGACCTTACTGGATTTTAACAGACATTACTGGACCTTAACAGACCTTACTGGACCTTAACAGACCTTCATAGACCTTAAAAGGCCTTACTAGACCTTAACAGACCTTACAAGACCATAACAGACCTTACTAAACCTTAAAAGACCTGACTAGAACTTAACAGTCTTTTACTAGACCTTAACAGACGTTAACAGACCTTACTAGACCTTAAAAGACATTACTAGACCTTAAGAGACCTTACTAGACTTTAACATACCTTACTAGACCTTAACAGACCTTGCTACACCTTACTAGACCTTACTACACCTTAACACACCTTACTAGACTTTAACAGACCTTACTGGTCCTTAACAGACCTTACTAGACCTTAACAGACCTTAGTAAACCTTAACAGACCTTACTGGACCTTAACAGAACTTACTAGACTTTTATAGACATTATTAGACCTTAAAAGACCTTAGTAAATCTTAACAGACCTTAATAGAACTTTACAGACCTTACTGGACCTTAACAAACCTTACTAGATTTAAATAAACATTGTTAGATCTTAACAGACCTTACTAAACCTTAACAGACCTTACTAGAACTTGACAGATTTTACTGGACATGAACAGACATTACTAGACTTTAAAAGGCCTTACTAAACCTCAAAATACTTAAGTGGACATAAACAGACCTTACTAGACCTTAATAGACCTTAACAGACCTTACAAGATTATGCTGGCTAACAGATAAATGACACTTCATGAATGGGGCTGAAACCAAAACCATCCAAGTTATCTGTTTTCTTTATGAAACACAAAGTTATGGTATCTGATTTTATTTGCCATCAACATAGAAAATGTTGAAGGGCCAGTGAAGCAGCAATTGCCGTGCGTGCTTGGAGACGAAGGATTCCGAAGTTTGTTTGTTTGCGCTGAACGCCGTGACGAGCGCCATTTTCAGCACCTCATAACCGTCTTCTGAACGAGGCGGTTGCTCTTTTGTTTTTCTTGTTTCCGTAAGGACTCTTCACTTCAGTTTTCATTTACAACGGATAAAACTTGTGAGTGGTAATTCGGGACGTCGAAGTGTGAGTATCGGTCCATTTGAGCCATCTGATTCATTGTTGTCACAGACGGAGCGGGAGAGTCAGTAAGAATCGACTCTTTTGATTCAGTCATTCTACTGATTCATACGAACAGTTCGGATATAATCAACCTTGTTCAAGTGCACTAAAGACAAACAAAACAAAGGGCCCCAACGAAGTATGCTTTTCAACAATAGTGTGAACATTGGGTATAATATTTAAGGTATACGTTGTACTGTTTTGTATTGAGATTGTATCATTCTCGAATGGGAATTTGGGGAATAGCAAATTTGCCAATACTGTTCTGGTGTCTGGGGAAAGGGGATTAATGTTTTTGTTTTTTTTCTCGTCTTCTTTCCTTTAATGAGGGCTAACTATGCCATACTTTTAAATGTTTACATACCGAAGGGTTTATAAATAAATATTTCAGTTATTGGTTCCACAAACAGTGGAGTATTGCTGGTTATTTCCTTTAATGACTTATTTTTTATGTGCTTGATCTGATTATTACTGTAATAGGGTAGTACAATCTGCTAAGGGTCAAATACATAGTGGAGGCACCGCACTGATTAAATAATCTTTACTGTATTTCGGTGTGCACCCCCTGACTACACTGGTAGGGCGCTTCAGGAGGGTGTTACATTTGGAGGCACCGCTGGGATCGGGAACAAGGTTGTTCCCATTATTTGTTCTGGTAAATTGGTAGTTAACGGTAATAGAGCAAGCATGGACATAACTCAGGCTGTTGTAGAGAGCCGAAAGCTAAACATTCCCTCGGACTGTGCATTAGTGCTGGGAAAGGTTCCTAGGGGTGTGTCAGATGATGTCATCCTGGATGTACTAGATACTGTTAAAGTATGCGGGCGTACTAGGATACGGGGTCGTTGGTGTTCAAATACCGACCATGAAGTCATCTTAGTCGAGACTAAGAATGTTTTAGAAGCATCATTAGTTCCTCCTATAATTGGTGTAGAAGGAGAAGCGGGACCTTGGCCAGTGTTCTTAGTAAATGGCTTAGAAGGGGGGGAGCTTGGGGGTACCAGCAGCACAGTAAGGGATCCCTGCCGGGAGCCAGAAGTTCCGCCCCGAGTTAGTGAGAAAACTGTAGCTGGGGAGGTTATGGACCTTAGCTTGGAGTTGGTAAAAGCTATAGGGGCCTTGATGGATCGTTGTGAGCAAGGGGCAGCGGATGGACCTAGCTATAGAAAGCTAAGACTGTTTTCAGGTCTTAGACCAGTGTTCGGAGGCCGCGAAAAAAAAAAAGGGTGGCGGAAAGTTTGCGGGGACCCGCCTCCGACATCATTAGATTTTTGAAGGTTAGTGAGCTTTCAGCTACAGTGGTTGACTATTTGGCTGCCCTCGATACCGCGTATGGTTCCACCGAGCCAGGGGCTGAGTTAATGGCTAAATTTTGGTACACGCACCAAAATAAAGGGGAACAGCTTTCCCAATTTGCTTACCGTTTGGAGAAACTAATCCACCAAGCTTTAGCAAAAGGGGGGATAGCGAAAAAAGAAATGAACGTAGTGCGTATGGAACAAATCACTAAGGGGGCTCTGATTGATGACATGGTTGCCCTCAGACTCCGAGTTACTTGAAGTCTAAGGGAGTCGCCCTCCTTTTCTGAATTGCTGAGAGAGATTCGGGAAGAGGAGGCATGGGGCCAGGCCCGGGAGAAGGTGAAAGCTCGTATCTCCACCGCCTCTGCCCATGCGTTGGAGAAAGATGTTAGACCAGTTGAGAAACGAGGTAAAAGGGTTGTCAGGTCAGGTGTCGGGGCTGTTGAAGGTGGCGGCCATTAAGTCAACGTCTGGTGAGTCCCTTGGACGGACAGAGACTCGGCGGCAGCCCGGGTCAAATGACGTGCCGGTAGACAGGGCTAGATCCTCAACTACACCAATGGACATTTTTTGCTATAGGTGTGGTGAGGATGGACACCTGAGGCGAGATTGTCGAGGGGAGGAAGATCTGCGCAAGGTAACCAAGAAACTGATTGCGCGGCAGCAGGGAAACTCCAGAGCCCCTGTGGAAGCACGTTCCAACACCTGCGCGACCACTAAGATAGCCACACCGAAAATCCCTACTGGTTTGGTGGGACCCACATCTGAAATACCTGTTAAGGTTGTTGGATAGTGGATCCCAAGTGACCATTTTGTATAAGAGCTTCTACGATGCTCATTTGCAACATTTACTATTAGCGCCTTTGAATGACCTGGAAATTTGGGGACTCAGCTCTCAGAAATACCCATACGATGGTTACCTATCCATCAGACTGGAGAGATTGCAGGGGTGCAGGAAGGTCTTGACACCCTGGCCCTAGTGTGTCCAGACCCTGGTTTGGGGTCTTCAGTAGCCCTTTTAGTGGGGACAAATACACAGATAGTCAGGAAACTTTTTGAGGCATGCCGAACCCAGAGTGGGGAACGGTTCCTGAGTACTATGCACATACATCCTAAGCTACGAGAGGTGTATGAGACTTTGACTATGACGGACACTGATGGGGAGGTTCCTGAACAAAGGGGGACTCTGTGGTTCGTTCAGAAGAACCCTAACACTGTACCGCCGGGTGAAGCTGTACGGGTTGTCGGCATGCCCAAGTTAATGGGTGAAGTGACTCAACCCTGGTTGCTGGTAGAGCAGCGTGATGAGATGGATAGGGCTGCAAAAGTACACGTTAGGCCAGAGGTACACCCTATGTCCACATTATCTAAGAAACGTATGTCAGTGGTGGTGCGTAATGTGACTAGTAGGCCTGTGGTGTTGAATAAAGGCACCCCGTTAGCCAACATTTTCCCTGTCACAAGGGTACCGCCACCGCTTACAACCACCCCGCGACCGACTGGTATGCTATCCGAGGCTTCCTTTGATTTTGGGGAGTCCCCCATGCCCAGGGAGGCTAAGGACCGTCTCATTAAGGCTATGTTGCAAAGACCCGAGGTGTTCTCATGTCATGAGTGGGATGTAGGTTGTTCCCGAAGCACTCAGCATGAGATACAATTATCTGATTCAAGACCCTTCAGGGAGCGCTCCCGTCGCCTCGATCCAGCTGACATAGAGGATGTGCGTAACCATTTGTATGAGCTTAAGGAAAATGGAATCATTTCGGATTCCAAGAGCCCTTATGCCTCCCCGATAGTGGTCGTACGTAAGAAGACAGGTAAAGTGAGGATGTGTGTGGACTATAAAACCCTAAATCAGAGAACAGTACCCGATCAATATACGGTCCCGCGGATTGAGGACGCACTTCACAGCCTATCCGGAAGCGAGTGGTTTTTGGTATTGGACTTGAGAAGTGGGTACTACCAAATCCCCATAAGTGAGGTGGACAAAGAAAAAACAGCTTTTATCTGTCCGTTAGGGTTCTATCAGTTTGAGCGAATGCCTCAAGGGATCTCGGGAGCCCCTGCCACATTCCAGAGAGTTATGGAGCGTACGGTAGGAGATATGAATTTTCTAGAAGTCCTCGTGTACCTAGATGACCTCATAGTGTTTGGAAAAACATTGGAGGAACATGAGGAGAGGCTTCTCAAAGTTCTAGACCGCCTGAAGGCGGAAGGCTTAAAACTGTCATTGGACAAGTGTCAGTTTGGAAGGACGTCTGTAACCTATGTAGGTCATATAGTCTCTCAGGACGGGATAGCCACAGATCCGTCCAAGATGAGATAGAGTCTGCATGGCCGGAGCCCAAGACTGTGTCAGAGCTCCGGTCGTTCTTGGGCTTTTGCGGGTACTACCGTAGGTTTGTCAAGGATTTCTCCCGGATATGTCAGCCCTTGAATGAGTTATTACGGAACTCTGCTAACCCGACATCGGGGAACGGAGCCCGGAGTCCCGGCCATAACCGAAGCAAAGAGCCATTTGGGCCAAGGTGGACGGAGGAGTGCGGGATTGCTTTTGAAAAGCTTAAAAGACAATTAACTCGGACCCCTGTGTTAACTTTTGCCAATCCCCAGAGGCCGTATGTGCTGCATGGGGATGCTAGCTTGGAAGGTTTGGGGGGTTTTTGTACCAGGAGCACAAGGGTGATTTGCGTCCCATGGCTTTCATCAGCCGGAGTTTGTCACCCTCTGAAAAGAGATACCCCGCTCATAAGCTGGAATTTCTGGCACTGAAGTGGGCGGTGCTACAGGGCACAGGTGGTTGTCCGCCTTGTCTATATATACATTTGGGCTGAAATATCGACCGGGGCGAAATAATACTGATGCCGATGCATTGTCTAGGCGGCCCCATGAGAGTCTTTCCCCAGATGATGACTGGCAGGAAATCCCAGCCCCTGGGGTGAGGGCTATGTGCCAGGGTCTGTTTGTTGGTGATAAGGGAATGCCCCTGACAAGTTGTGTTGCAGAACAACTGGGTGGGGGTGCTTGGGCTTTACCCAAGGCCTATTGTGACAGCACACGAGTGGGGGTCAGATCACTCCCGACTTTGGGCCATGACAACATTTGAGCAGCTCAGAAAAATGACCCCGGGTTGGGGAAGGTTTGGTTGGCACTTCATAAGAAGAAGCCGGCACAGAGTGTTCAGGGAAGGCATCCGGACATTAAAGTTATGAAAAGGGAGTGGGAGAAACTGTCTCTTCAGGACGAATTACTTTATCGGGAGTTGAAGCTCTCTGACCAGCGAATTAGGTTTCAGCTGGTATTGCCTGAACGGTTCCGGAGTCTGGTCCTTGGGTCACTGCATGATGATAATGCCCATCTTGGGTTTGATAAGACTTAATCCTTGGTACGGGATAGGTTCTTCTGGCCCAAAATGAAGGCAGATGTGGAGACCTATTGCCGCACCTGTGAAAGGTGTATCAAGAGGAAAACTTTACCTCGCCAGGCCGCCCCTTTGTCACACCTACACAGTTCGGGTCCCATGGACCTGGTGTGTATAGATTTTTTGTCTGTAGAGCCGAATTCACAGAACAAGAGTAGTATTCTGGTGGTCACTGATCATTTTACTCGGTACGCACAAGCGTACCCTCCGATCAGGGCAGAGACTTTGAGAGTCAGCTGATTCGAGAGATGCTGAACTCGCTGGGAGTGGTGAAATCTAGAACTTCACCCTATCACCCTCAAGGAGACCCCCAGCCAGAACGGTTTAACCAGACTCTGCTGGACATGTTGGGCACCTTGAACGAGCAGCAGAAAGCTAGGTGGAGTCAATATGTTACACATTTGGTGCACGCCTACAACTGTACTGCAAATGAGGCAACCGGGTTTTCACCCTATTATTTGCTTTTTGGTAGGGAAGCTAGATTACCTATAGATTTATGTTTTGGGATCTCTGGGGACGAGGCATCAAGAGTGTCTCACTCCTCTTATGTGTCCCGAATGAAGAAAGAGTTAGGGAGAGCCTATCAGTTGGCTCAGGATGCATCCAACAGGATGAATCGACATAGCAAGCGAAGATATGATCAGAGAGTAAGGTATCACTGCCTCCACCCTGGAGATCGAGTCCTCATTCGCAACTTTGGGTTGGAGGGTAGAGGAAAACTAGCAGATCGATGGAGATCCCGTCCTTATGCGGTGGATCTGAACGAGGCAGGTTGCTCTTTTGTTTTTCTTGTTTCCGTAAGGACTCTTCACTTCAGTTTTCATTTACAACGGATAAAACTTGTGAGTGGTAATTCGGGACGTCGAAGTGTGAGTATCGGTCCATTTGAGCCATCTGATTCATTGTTGTCACAGACGGAGCGGGAGAGTCAGTAAGAATCGACTCTTTTAATTCAGTCATTCTACTGATTCATACGAACAGTTCGGATATAATCAACCTTGTTCAAGTGCACTAAAGACAAACAAAACAAAGGGCCCCAACGAAGTATGCTTTTCAACAATAGTGTGAACATTGGGTATAATATTTAAGGTATACGTTGTACTGTTTTGTATTGAGATTGTATCATTCTCGAATGGGAATTTGGGGAATAGCCAATTTGCCAATACTGTTCTGGTGTCTGGGGAAAGGGGATTAATGTTTTTTTTTTTTTCTCGTCTTCTTTCCTTTAATGAGGGCTAACTATGCCATACTTTTAAATGTTTACATACCGAAGGGTTTATAAATAAATATTTCAGTTATTGGTTCCACAAACAGTGGAGTATTGCTGGTTATTTCCTTTAATGACTTATTTTCTATGTGCTTGATCTGATTATTACTGTAATAGGGTAGTACAATCTGCTAAGGGTCAAAAACATAGTGGAGGCACCGCACTGATTAAATAATCTTTACTGTATTTCGGTGTGCACCCCCTGACTACACTGGTAGGGCGCTTCAGGAGGGTGTTACATATATTAGTTTTCAAATAGTATTTATATATACATACATACACTGTATATGTACAGTGTATCACAAAAGTAAGTACACCCCTCACATTTCTGCAAATATTTCATTATATCTTTTCATGGGACAACACTATAGACATGAAACTTGGATATAACTTAGAGTAGTCAGTGTACAGCTTGTATAGCAGTGTAGATTTACTGTCTTCTGAAAATAACTCAACACACAGCCATTAATGTCTAAATAGCTGGCAACATAAGTGAGTACACCCCACAGTGAACATGTCCAAATTGTGCCCAAATGTGTCGTTGTCCCTCCCTGGTGTCATGTGTCAAGGTCCCAGGTGTAAATGGCGAGCAGGGCTGTTAAATTTGGTGTTTTGGGTACAATTCTCTCATACTGGCCACTGGATATTCAACATGGCACCTCATGGCAAAGAACTCTCTGAGGATGTGAGAAATAGAATTGTTGCTCTCCACAAAGATGGCCTGGGCTATAAAAAGATTGCTAACACCCTGAAACTGAGCTACAGCATGGTGGCCAAGGTCATACAGCGGTTTTTCAGGACAGGTTCCACTCGGAACAGGCTTCGCCAGGGTCGACCAAAGAAGTTGAGTCCACGTGTTCGGCGTCATATCCTGAGGTTGGCTTTAAAAAATAGACACATGAGTGCTGCCAGCATTGCTGCAGAGGTTGAAGACGTGGGAGGTCAGCCTGTCAGTGCTCAGACCATACGCCGCACACTGCATCAACTCGGTCTGCATGGTCGTCATCCCAGAAGGAAGCTGACGCACAAGAAAGCCCGCAAACAGTTTGCTGAAGACAAGCAGTCCAAGAACATGGATTACTGGAATGCCCTGTGGTCTGACGAGACCAAGATAAACTTGTTTGGCTCAGATGGTGTCCAGCATGTGTGGCGGCGCCCTGGTGAGAAGTACCAAGACAACTGTATCTTGCCTACAGTCAAGCATGGTGGTGGTAGCATCATGGTCTTGGGCTGCATGAGTGTTGCTGGCACTGGGGAGCTGCAGTTCATTGAGGGAAACATGAATTCCAACATGTACTGTGACATTCTGAAAGTTATATCCAAGTTTCATTTATATAGTGTTGTCCCATGAAAAGATATAATAAAATATTTGCAGAAATGTGAGGGGTGTACTCACTTTTGTGATACACTGTATGTATGTATGTATACACACACGCACACACACACACACACACATATATATATATATATATATATATATACAGTATATATATACATATATGAATATACATATATACAGTATATATATATGTAACTCCCTCTGATATAATGATGACAGCACAACTGTTCTTAATTCACTGATTAGTGTTTTATTCCTAAACGTGAATTAAGAACAGTTGTGCTGTCATCATTATATCAGAGGGAGTTACAGTGAGAACTCATTGGCTGCATTAATAACACAGGGAGGGTATGGCTTCCTTTAGAGTTCTTCTTGACACAATAAACACTTTTAAACACTTAACAAACAACTTCACTAATACTGAGAAAGCCGAACTTTCTGCTGCGCTTCCAGTCCGTGCATATAATGCGTACCCCCTGGAAACCCTTGCCAATATATAGTTCCGCCTCAACTCTTAATGTCCTTAGGAGTAGGAACCAAAACAAAAAGGTGTACTACACTAAAATATACACTGCCCAGGTAGGCAGTTACACTCCCACCAAATCTATGATTTTACACTAGATTACTTAAAATGAAATATCTTAAACAGAAAATACAACGTAATGTTGTGCACACCAAGGGCTCTTTCCATCTGCAGTTCACCTAGTGCCATGTCCTTATCTATTGCAGCTTCAGCACATTCTTCTTTAGGAATGGTGTCGAGGACTTCTTTGCTATTAGAGACGAACTTGTGTAGTCGGAGTTGGCCTGTACTGCAAAGCTCCCTTGCTTCTTTCACCAGATGGATCGCTTGATCTGTGGATGCTACACTCGTCAAACCATCATCAATGTAAAAGTTCCGCTGTATGAATTTTAAGGTGTCATCACTGAAGCGTCCTTTTCCTTCAGCTGCTATGTGCTTGAGTCCATAGTTGGCACAACCAGGTGATGAAGCTGCACCAAACAGATGGACCTTCATTCGATATGTGGAGGGCTGGACTCCAAGATCTCCGTTCTCCCACCAAAGGAATCGAAGGTAATCTTGGTCTTCTGTCCTCACATGAAACTGGTGAAACATGCGTTCGATATCACTCATGATTGCAACCTGGCCTCTCCGGAAGCGAAGCAGAACTCCCACCAAGGTGTTTGTCAGCTCTGGACCGGTCAGGAGATGGTCATTCAAAGACGTCCCTTGGAACTTGGCTGAGCAATCAAAGACCACGCGTATTTTCCCAGGCTTTTGTGGATGATACACCCCTTGATGCGGGATATACCACACTGGACCTTTGTGGATGTCTTCTTCTGGGACCTTTTCTGCATCTCCACGGATTATGGTCTCATCCATGAAGGCCTTGTAGTCTTTATAATACTGCTCATTCTTTCTCAATTTTCTTTCCAGGCACTTGAGACGGTGAATGGCACACATCTTGTTATCAGGTAAGTTGGGTCTGTCATTCTTAAATGGGAGTGGCATTTCATAATGTCCATCACTCTTATGTACAATGCCCTGCTTCAATTTTGATAAGAATCGAAAATCTTCTTGAGAGATGTGGCTAGCTTCGGAAGCTCTTTCAGCGAAGTCAGATTCCAACACCTTGATGATGTCTGTAGGTAAAATGACTTCTTTGATCTGTGTTCTACAGACGTAATGCACTTCACTTGTGAGATCCAAAGAGGACTGAAGACTTGGCATCACTTGCTTCACTATGACTTGATGGCTTACTCCAATTGCATCTCCATAGTTGAGACATGAATTACCATAACCGACCACACTCCATCCCAAGTCTGTTTTCTGTCCGAAGGGCTGATTTTCTTCACCAGACACTACTTGCCTTGGTACGAGGGCTTGAGGACAATTGTAGCCGATTAGTAGGCCAACGTCACAGCTTTGCTGAGGAGCAATCTCATCTGCAATGCTTTCAAGATGAGACCATACTCTCGCTGTCTCTGGTGTAGGGATATGGTTTCTATTTGCAGGTATAAACTCTCTGGAGTAGGTAACTGGAAGTGGAATTATTTTATCAGAATAGAACCCTCTTACTTGTAAACCCGACAGTTTCTGACAGGACACGACTGTGTTTCTTGAAGCAAGTGTAGAGAGCCTTAACTGAACTGGTTCGCTCCTTGTATTAAGTGCATTTGCAGTGTCTTCAAGAATGAAAGTTGTGTCACTCTGAGTATCAAGAAGTGCATATACAAGAACTTCACAATTTGGCTCCGTCATGGTGGAGACCCATACTGGAATTATTGTGGATGTGTGAGTATCTCTACTACTCTGGGTGACTCTATGAGATGTTGCGTCACGTGATTTACTTGGTGCTTGATCTTGTAGCTGATTTGACTTCTCTTCCTTTAACTTGTCATGATCTCTAGCTCCACCAGTCCTTGCTTGCATCCTCTCTTCATTAAAGCGATTATCATGGAGGCATGTTGGATGTCTTTTCTCACATGTCTTGCAGATGTTCCTGTCTCCACAGTTTTTGGAGCGATGGCCCAACTTCAGACAGCCGAAACACAACTTCTTTTCTTGAACGAACTTGACTCGTTCTGTGATTGTCTTCCTTATGAACTTACTACAATCTGATAGACTGTGCCCTACCTTCTCACAGAAGACACAGCTTGTGGCGTTGGCTTTCTCATCTGAGGTTGTTGCTAAGACCCTTGTTCCAGGACTTCTGCTCTTAAAAACCTTGTTCTTTTCTCCTTCACTTGGTTTCAGTGCATAGAGAGATGTGACTGGATTGCAAGCAATTTTGGCTTCACGTGTGAGGAACTTGACAAACTGACTAAAACTTGGAAACGTTTGACTTTCCTCCTCCACTTCCATGATCTTTCGGTTCCATCTTGAAGTCAACCAGTCTGGAAGTTTAACAAGTATTTTCTGGTTCTCATTGCAGTCATTAAGCACTTCAAGACTTTTTATATGAGACATTGCGGACTCACAGCTGCGAAGGAAGTCGACAAATTCTTGAAGTTCCAGACTACCCTTAGCACTTATCTTAGGCCATGCATCTATTTTATCTCTGAAGGCTTTGGCGATAAGATACGAACTACCATATCGCTCTTTTAGGATGCTCCATGCTGCAAGGTAGGCTGACTTAGTGCCTAATAGGAAGTAACTCTCTATGGCCTTCTTCGCGGATCCACCTACATACTTGCGTAGGTAGTATATTTTCTCTTCAGGTGGTATGTTCTTCCTGTCAATGAGGGTCTGAAAGGAAACCTTCCAGTCATTGAATCTGAGTGGATCACCGTTGAACATGGTTGGTTCAGGTACCGGTATACGGCTGGCATTAATGGATTCCGTGAATGCCCTGATGAGAGCTGCTGTGTTGTCTTCAGCTGGATGTATCACAGCTTGTGGTGGAGAATGGTACTGCGTCGGGCTCAGTACTTGCTTGACTTCTCGTTTAACCCTCACAGGAACAGGTTGATGGAGCAGCTCATTTATCTCATCATCTGAGCATTGACTCGGTTTAGATGACTGACCTGAGCATTCACTCTGTTCGTATACTTGCTGTCTTGCTTTGGCAGCCTTCAGCTTCTTAACTGTCTCCAGACGTTCTAGTTCTCTGCGCTTAGCTTCTAGCACCCTTTGTCTTTCTGCATTTTCAGACTCCTGTTTAGCCTTTAGATGGACAGCTTCAGCTTCCAACCTCTGCAATTCTTCAATATGACGTTCTTGCTCTAGCATTACTTGTAGGGTGACTTCATTGGCAGCAACTTCAGCAGCTGCGCTTCTTCTGCTGGCAGAAGTTAGACGGGAATGAGTGGAAGCCTTAGTGCTGCGAGAGTTGACCCTCGACTTGGTTGACCTTATCTCATCACCACCTCGTTCTTCATCACCACGACCATGTTATTTCTAGAATGTCCATTGCTTGCTTAACAACCTTCTGTGTCACTGTTTCACAGATGTCAACTCTACGACGTGTATCTTGGTCAGGAACACTCCTTCGTCGCCACTCTTCATAAACAGCATTCAAACTATTTAAAGCATCATTCACTTTAGTGACTTGTTCATTCAGCAAGTTGGTTGAACATTGTCCACTTAGCATTTGGTTAGCTTTCTTTATGACCTCCTTCCACTTATTATAGCTCATACTGAAACGACATGCAATTCTTTTTACTTGCTCATTGTGCAGTTGTTGACCCTTCTCCGTCATCTTGCGGACTCTTTGGTCTCTTTTAGGCTCTTGTAAAGGAACGAAGTCATTACCTCTTGCGTCTTCCATCAATGGTGACTGCATGTATGCGTGAGGCTGCAGCACATCTCTGTCACTAGGCTGTGGATTCATGTCTGTACAGCTTGGCTGTGCATGCATATCTACAGACTTTCTTTCACTCGCGGACATCCTTTCTTATTACTTTAATCCTTGCTCTCTGGTGCTGTCCTCCGGAGCATTGAGTTCTCACTGATGGAAGACGCAAGAGGTAATGACTTCGTTCCTTTACAAGAGCCTAAAAGAGACCAAAGAGTCCGCAAGATGACGGAGAAGGGTCACACAAACAGAAAGCCATACCCTCCCTGTGTTATTAATGCAGCCAATGAGTTCTCACTGTAACTCCCTCTGATATAATGATGACAGCACAACTGTTCTTAATTCACTGATTAGTGTTTTATTCCTAAACGTGAATTAAGAACAGTTGTGCTGTCATCATTATATCAGAGGGAGTTACAGTGAGAACTCATTGGCTGCATTAATAACACAGGGAGGGTATGGCTTCCTTTAGAGTTCTTCTTGACACAATAAACACTTTTAAACACTTAACAAACAACTTCACTAATACTGAGAAAGCCGAACTTTCTGCTGCGCTTCCAGTCCGTGCATATAATGCGTACCCCCTGGAAACCCTTGCCAATATATAGTTCCGCCTCAACTCTTAATGTCCTTAGGAGTAGGAACCAAAACAAAAAGGTGTACTACACTAAAATATACACTGCCCAGGTAGGCAGTTACAATATATATATATATATATATATATATATATATATATATACATATATATATATATATAATATATATATATATATGTGTCACGGTGGGGCTAAGGCTGAGACCCAGACAAGACAAAAGGGGCGGACACACGCGCAGAGATGGGAACTAAATCCAGGATATATTTATTAAGAACATAAGCTATTTACATAGTAACATAAGCTAAGCACACGGCTAATAACATAAGCTAAGCACACGGCTAGAAACATAAGCTAAGCACACGGCTAGAAACATAAGCTAAAACAGAGTCCAAAACAGAGTCCAAAACAGAGTCCAAAACAGAGTCCAAAACAGAGTCCAAAACAGAGTACCACACCATAAACCCAGTTCAGTTCAATAGTTCTCAGAGTCTGTCGAGAAGCTGCCTCCTTTTATTAGGAGCAGCTGGAGCTAATTAGCCCAGAAGAGCCAATCAGGAACGGGGTGTGGCAGGAGACAGAGTGTGCTCATGGAGAGGGGGGCGTGGCACCTCAGGAGCACACACAGAGGCTCAAAGCGTGACAGATGCCCCCCCCAAAGGCACTACTCCCGGAGTGCCTTTACCAAAAAAGAAAACAAAACCAAGGAGGTCCTGGGCCCTGCGGGGCAAATTTGAAGTCATTTAAAAAATTCCGAGGCAGGCATGACAAAAATGCTGGAACGCAGGCCGCGGACGGAAAACCAGAAGCGCCGACGAGGGGCAGCGCCGTCGAGAGACCAGAAGCACCGTCGGAAGTCGCCAACTTGAGACCAAAAGCGACATCGGGGGGCGCCAACTTGAGACCAAAAGCGCCCTCGGGGAGTGCCAATTTGAGACCAACAGCGCCATCAGGGGGCGCCGACTTGAGACCAAAAGCGCAATCGGGGGGCGCCAACTCAGGAACAGGAGCGCCATCAGAGGGCGCCAACTTGAGGACAGAAGCACCATCAGGGGGTGCTGACTTGAAAACAGAAGCGCTGTCAGGAAGCGCCAACGAGGAAACAGAAGTGCCATCGGGGGGCGCCAACTCAGGAACAGAAGTGCCGTCGGAGGACACCAACTCAGGAACAGAAGCACTGCCGGGGGGTGCCAACGAGGAAACAGGGGCACCATCAGGGGGTGCTGA